>NC_027752.1:42858539-42858823 GCF_000695525.1 Brassica oleracea var. oleracea | reverse complement strand
GGAACCTTTTCTGACCTTCCAGGCTCCACCACCAAAGTTAACATCGTGCCCCGTATCATCAAGTTGACCTACTGAGATCATATTTCGCATCAACTTTGGCACATGTCTGACCTTTGTAATCTTCCACACACGTCCGTCTGACATCTTCAGGTTGATATCTCCAATACCAACTATGTCCAAAGGTAATCCATCAGCAAGATATACCTTTCCGTAATTTCCCGCAACATAATTTTCCATGATGTTATGGTGTGGTGTGGTGTGGAACGACGCTCCTGAGTCAAGAG
>NC_027752.1:42858317-42858457 GCF_000695525.1 Brassica oleracea var. oleracea | reverse complement strand
GTTGCATCACGAGCTTCAATTTTCCTCGGGGAATCAACAGACACTACCAATGCATCAGCGATTTCACGTGTCACTACATTGGCTCCGCCTCTAATGTTGTCTTCCTTCTTCGGTGGTGCTCGACAATTATTCTTAATGTG
>NC_027752.1:42855049-42856534 GCF_000695525.1 Brassica oleracea var. oleracea | reverse complement strand
AAAAAAAAAAATGAGAAAATAAAATAATTGCAGCTAACAAAAATAGACAATTGCAGTTTAACAAAAATCGACACATATGAGCGAAACAATGTTGATGACCATACGAACCAGATAAAGAACAGCTAGGGCCTCTCCATTCATAGTCGAAAGGAGAATCTCTTACAATTGAAACTAATGAAATAATTAAATACAAGATATGAAAAAAAATGATTAGAAATGAGAGAGCAGTCATTTTCGTAGAGACTCAACAAATATTTGAGAAACTCATATGAAATTTGTCTTTTTTGTTATTGGATATTACTTATATTTTTAACCAAGTCATTTTGATCTAGTGGTAAATAGGTTTCAGCGGAAACTTCACCTTAGGTTTGATTCATCTTTGTCACATAGCTGTACTATTTAGATGGATTAGTTGCGTACTGGATGCGGACGTAAGATCTCGTGAAATTAGTCTTTTGATACTATAAACTTTTTAGGATCCCACTTTTATCAAGAAAAATTGTTATTTGCTAGACTCAGAAAATAATAATTGTAATATTACATTATATTAAAATATTAAATTCTGAGAAACTTTGTCTAGAGAATATATAAATGTTGATTCTCCTAGCTTTACTATAAAAGGTTCGAACAAGAATGAATAACACTATCAATCGCTCTTTTGAGTAAGTGCGTAATTTCCAAGTTATGAAAAACAATGTTAAAGCCGGAATCAACAAAGCTTCTCCATCTGTTTTCTAGCAACAGAGTTTTTTTTTTTTAATGATAAATCCGCAAGTTAGGAGATGATAGAGTTGAAGAAAGAGTTCATTTCAGAACCAAATTAAAGATTAATCTCCCCACACAACAAAATCAAGGATCATGTATTCATGTGTAAGGTAAAGAAGCAAACAAGTCATTTCTTCTTAATATCAAACAATCTTTGCTCGCTAATAGTCATATATAAAATGAAAGTATGGAAAAAGACCATGAACAAAAATATGAAGCTAGTATTTTTGCATGTCAGAGAATTAAAGTTATTCACATCAGCAAAGTGTTCCATACCAAAAGGTCCAGATAAAAAGAATATTATTTTTTAATATGTTGCCCTTCAAGGATTTGTAGAATCCGAATGGGTTATCAGCTGAGATGATGCTGAAACCCTATACAAAGATTTTATGTCCTCCACTATCTCCTCGAGACGGTAGGAACATCTTGGAAGGACTGTCGCCGTCTTTAAACACTTTGAGTTTGCAAAGATGTACGCCACACATTCTCTCTCTTGTCTTCTTCTTCCCCCAAACTTATCCCACACAAAGATTTCGAGATGGGCCAACAAGCATCCGGGTACAGAACTTTGTTGGTTCCACGAAAGTGGGAGGTCCTCGAAGTCAGGACCCACATCCTGAAAATCAACAAGGAAGAACAATAAACTAATTTTACTATAAACTAATTGCTTGATGGACAGGGAGGGCCTACTTACGTAGCTGATCGTAAGAACTTTTAGTA
>NC_027752.1:42821831-42853899 GCF_000695525.1 Brassica oleracea var. oleracea | reverse complement strand
AAAAAGAAAATTATTGGGGTTTTGTTCAAAAGAAAAATATAATAATTGAGGTTATATACAGTTTTCTCTATTGATATATTTTTTATTGATCCACGAGAAAATCCACACAAATGTAAATGTAAATGTAAATGTAAATGTAATGAAATTAGTGTGTATGAAAATATTTTTTTGTCAAAACATCAGTTTATTTTATTGTTTGAGGAATCTCGTCAGTTTATAAAATCTCATTCATATAACTAGATCCTTTCTCCGCGCTACGCGCGGATAATATATTTAAATTTGTTACATTTATCATTTTTTATTTGTATGTGAATTTTTATATGTTAAATTATATATATAACTAATTTTTAAATTTAATTTTTTATATTTTTAGTTTGAAGTAGACATTTCTATTATATGAAACATAATTAACTAATAAAATATGAAGAATCAAGTCCGAAATTTTAGAGTTATGTAAAAAAAATATAATTATGTATAAAACATAAATTATCTTAGTATAAAAGATCGGAATCTCATCTCGAATAAATTCACGAAAAGAAAAAGTACTCCAATAACCTACTTAAAACATAAAACCCCATTTTCAAAAAAAAAAGCGTACTTAATAATTTTTTTTACGTGTAATAGTTGAAAACTAACAATTGAATATCAATCTAGAATATTATTTTAATATATCTAATGGTAAAATATTAATTGTAATAAACAAATTTTGAATTTTGTAATATTACATGAATTAGAAGTCTTCAAAATCTAAAATCTATTTTATTAACATAATATATTTTTTATTAATTTATTATTTCGATGTTACAAAATGTTGAAATTATTTATATAAATATATCCAAATATGATGTCTCATTTTTATGTGTGTTTACGTTGAGCATATTAATTTGTAGTTTGTATATTAAATAACACCTTGTTGCGTACCGTTCTATGGTTTTAATAAATGCGTTGTCATTTCATTTTTATTACTACTAACATGATTTTTTAGTGATCAATGATAATGTATTTTTAATGTTATGTATTATATTTGATCGTATATTTTCTAACTCTTCGTGCTGACACTTTTTTCGAATCATTTTAATTAGATAATAGATTTAAAGATGTAAATAAAACTGTGTATGTTTTAAATTTAGACTTTTTAGTGTAAGTGAGCACTATCAATTATTGAAATTATATTATGATTTTATTTTACTAAATCTTTCTTTATGTGCATATTTTTTGTTTTATTTTGTGTTTTTACAATTTTATTGTCTTATTCTTTAATTGAAGAGACTTGCTACTTCCAATTTTTGTTTCATATACCTTAAAAGTTTTCGGTTCATTTTTGTTTGTTTTTTCTCCAATTACAATGTACAGTTCGACCGTTTCTTTTTTTTAGATCAAACTACTAAATATTATCAGTAGAAAAGTTTAAACTCCAAGAATGGAGTGAGTATTTGGGCTAGAAAAAACTGATTTAGCCACTAATATAGTGAGATATTATAATATTAGAAGGTATAGAAACTCTTCTCTGTTGTCATATGCTGGACATAATTAAGCTGTTGTCAATTGATTCTATATTTATGATAAGTGGAAATACATTTTTATTTATTCCTTACATCATCTTTAATTGGTTTACAGTTCGACCATTTCTAATATACTGAGAGTAACATAATATTAGATGTAGATTATCTTCTTCGAATTAGGAATGCACAGAATGAGAGAAATTGAAAGTGAGACCACTTTACAATTTTGTCTTCATATCTATATGGAGTTAGTTTATAAATTACTCTATATGTTTCAAAATGTAATTAGTTTTAATTAAAATATGTAATATTTAAAAGTTATTACTTTAGAAAACTGTCATTTAATATATAAATTTAATCAAATACACAGTAATTTACATAATTTAATTGGCCACACAATATCCAATAAATATAAAGTTACGTTGAAATATAAAAACAATTTATATAGTGAAACAAAAAAATACTTTTAAACCATTATATTATAAAACAAAGGGAATATTCAAATTATATTGAAACATTAGAATAGTAAGAATTAGAAAAGCTGAAATCTCAACGTCAATCATTTACGTCGGTCATGCCTTAGACCATCTCCAATGTATTCCTCTATTTTTTTTCTCTAAAATAGAGGAATTTCATAATAGAGATGGATTTGTCTCCGATGTATTTTTCTATTTTCTCTCATAAAAAAGAACATTCTTGATATATTTTTTTCTAAGTTTACAAAAAATAGTTTTTATTTGTGAAATTTGAAAACCAACCCAATTTATTTTAGTATTTTATAAAATTATGACATTATTTACACTAAATATTTCTTTACAAACTATTATGTAAATAAAAATATAATTATATTTATATAAATAATATATTTCACTAAAAAATATATTCGGTTATAATTGCTTAAGTAAAAAGTTAAAAGATCATTTTGTAAGAACAAATAGAGGAGATGACATGGCAAAAATAAAGTTTTCATTGGCCGATTATTTTCGCATGCGTGGACACTCTATCTGAGTCTTATATCCTCCAGTTTAAATTAAAATCTGTAATATTTAAAAGTTATTACTTTAGAAAACTTTCATTTAATATATAAATTTAATCAATTACACATTAATTTAAATAATTTGATTGGCCACACAATATCCAATAAGTATAAAGTTACATTGAAATATAAAAACAATTTATGTAGTAAAACAAAAAATACTTTTAAACCATTATATTATAAAGCAAAAGGAATATTCAAATTATATTGAAACATTAGAATAGTACGAATCAGAAAAGTTGAAATCTCAATGTCGATCATTTACGTCGGCCATGCCTTAGACCATCTTCAATGTATTCCTCTATTTTTTTCGTTTAAAATTGAAGAATTTCATAATAGAGATGGCTTTGTCTCTGATGTATTTTTCTACTTTCTCTCCTGAAAAAGAATATTGTTGATATATTCTTTTTCTAAGTTTACAAATAATATTTTTTATTTGTGAAAGTTAAAAACTAACCCAATTTATTTTAATATTTTATAAAATTATTATATTATTTACACTAAATATTTCTTTACAAATTATTATGTAAATAAAAAATATATTATATTTCTATAAATAATATATTTTCACAAAAAATATTTTTTGTTATAATTATTTAAGTAAAAAATTAAAACATCATTTTGTATAAACAAATAGAGGAGGTGACATGACAAAAATATATTTTCTCATTGGCCGATTATTTTTGCATACGTGGATATTCTATCTAAGGCTTATATCCTCTTTTTATTACTTGTTTGATATTTAATACTTAATTTTTAATATATTAAGTATTATGTTTTTCAATTTTATGTTTTTTTGCATAATTCAACCCCTGTTATACTATGATTAGTTACTTCTTCACCTTTACTTTTCTGTTATCAATAATACACCCCCAAACCACTGTAAGTATGTGAGATCTTTTTGATAGAAAACAAAATTTTAGTCATTTTCTAACAGAAACAAAATTATTTGAACATGTCCAAAAGTAAATTAACGATGTTGACAACTGGAATTATTGGGGTTTTAGTTATGATTTTTGGGGAAAAAAAGAGAGAGAAAGAAGTGGGAAATTCGCATGATAAAAGAAAGTATACAACAAATGCAATACATGTTGCCACTTCTCATGATATCAGAAAATGAATTCATGCACGTGGACCCTGTTATTACAGTTTTCATTATTATTTTCTTGTAGTAAACCGTATTATTATTAGAGGTAACGGATGTGCACATGATCGATACATTATATTGGCCTTTCCTGCCAAAAAAACAATTGATAATGCAAGAGAAGTGGCGATGATCTAAAGTTGAGTATGTTAATGTATGAGGTGTGTTGTTGTGTGTCCTTACAGATGGTGTTGACTTGTGGTTGGAGTCACTTTGTGGATTTTCTAAGATCATTGCTGACTCAGCCGCTGCTCACTCACTTTCTTTTTGTCCTCTAGCTCAGCGGCGCGTGGACAAAACAGCCGGGCGCCTATCTCCGGTTCGTAGACGGACCTTTATTTAGGACACTGAGTAATTAGTAATGGGCCAATAACAGTATAAACGAAGCCCATTACGAAAAGTAATCGGAGAACAAACATCGTCGTCGGTCAAAGCGTTGTCGTTTCAAAATAGAGACCTTCGTTTTTTGCAACCGACGGAGGGAAGCTCCGTCGCTCTTAGATCTTCACTCTGAAATTTTAGGAGGGAAGATTACTTTAAAGCTTCGAGCTTTCGGATCAGCTTGTTTATAAGCAACTGGTTTCGGGGCGGCTTTGCTCTTAGGTTCAGTCTCCGCCTCAGTCTTCGCCAGCAAACCGATCACGGCTCCCACCGGAGCCGTCTCACCTTCTCCGACGACGATCAAATCACGTAACGAAGAAGAGGAAGAGCAAAAACATGGGCTTCATCGAGTAGGCTTGAACGCACAGCCTAACATGGGCTTCTATCAATAACATGGGCTTTATGGCCCAATTCTACCATGACAAATTTTTAAAAAATCGCACTGCCCATCTGACGTGGCTAAACGCTTGAACGTTTTTGGTCGATTTAATTGTCCTACGTGGACATGCTGTATGAAGCTCATATATCCCTTTTAATATAGTATATACTAGATATTTCTTAAATTTCCTTTTTAACTTTTTGCTTACTTGTATAAAACTCATCATTATCTAAATTGGATACATCTTTGTCCCAAAAAAAAGAGAAAAATAAAATAATTGGGGTTATACATTCTCAATTGATATAACTTTTTTATTGATCCACGAGAAAATCCACACAAATATGTAAAGGTAATGCAATGTATGAAAATATTTGTTTGTCAAAACATCAGTTTATTGTTTGAGAGATCTTGTCAGAGCAGAGCCGTTAGCACATGCTTGTGACCGCCATTTTAGTAAGTATTTAACCGGCCAGAAATTTTAAAAAATTGTCTCTTGTCTAGTGGTTAGTTACACCATATCAATATGGCAGAATTTCGGTTCAATGCCCTTAAGTGCAATTTTTTTTGTCACCCATTTTTTTTTATCTGGGCCTGTGGTCCTAGGACTCTGCATCAGAGGTATCATCTTTACACTACAAGAAATATAAATGCTATCGTAAAGTTTTCATAGTGAAATCGCTAATGCTATATCATCGGCAGTTATCATAGATATTCCCTATACGAAAGATGCGTAGTTACTATAACAATACTTATTAACTTAATTATAACACTATATTTTTGTTATAAATTGATTACAATTTTATAATTCGTGCTATGATAAATTCTTCTATAATAGCAATCGTATATTCCTATTATATATTATTTATAAAATGCTGTAAAATATGGGGTGAAAATTATATATTAAAAATTGAAAATTAATAATTATAATAAAAATAAAATAAAATTTATTTATAAACTAAAATCGGTTTGCAAATAAATTTCGGTTTACAATATATATATTTCATATTTAGGAACAATTTCTCTAAGTTGCTCACTAGCTTCCTGAGCATATGCTGATCTTCGCTACGACCTTAGAACAAACTCTAGTCTCTGTACTCAGCTTCTTCAACTTTTGACCTCTCAAGCCATTTCAAAAAGCAGTCGCATCGATCGCTTTCTTACCAGAAAGTTGAAGTTCAAGTAGCTGAGTAAACAAAACACCAAATGCTAAGCAATGTCAGGATTTGCCCTTTGAATCAACACTGAGCGGAAAGTTAAACAAGTCCCTGCAAAGTTTTTTCCGCATAGACAAGGCTAAGAAATTCCTAAATCCCTAATCATACAAACTGTTCAAATGAAATGTATGAGCATAAGAGCTAATAGATTACTTTCAGAAAATAATAACGAGAGTAGTTCAGGCGCCTGCAAATGATTCAAAAGTCATTAAGACCCATAGAAAATGTTAAGATAATCAGCTACTTTGAAAGAGAAAGTAACACCTTTATTTGATCATCAACTTGGAAACCCTTAAGAAGCAAAATCACTGCCCCCTGCATCTAGCTTCGCACCGTAAATGCTACTGTCACCACTGTTTCTTGAACACCATCCTATAACAGCCACCCAAGTCTTATTGTGAAATCTTGAGTTAAGCAATAACAGGAAGAGTTGGAAACAAGTCAATATTAAAAGAAAAAAAAAATTGCACCTGTAATGCTCGTTAAGCTGTTGTACCACAAAGCTCAGGTTGAAAATCTCTTAAACTGGATAAGAACGCTTCCTCCATGCAAGGAAAGGAAACACAAGAAATATCACACATCTTTCTCCTCGTGCATCATCTGTTTATCAGACACGAGAACAATAGGCTGTTCCACTTTTTTGTTTTTTTTTTTTTTTAAAGAAAACCATCAGGGGACAATAGGTTATTAACATTGAGTTAAATTCTTGTTTGCTAATACATGTTTAGCAAACACAAAATCTAGAAAACAGCAAAGATTAATAGTGCAGAGAAAGAGACGATTACTACCTCAACTTGAGATGAGGTTTTAGCTTCAGGAATATGTTGGAGTGACTCTGTGCTTGATTCTTGGTCAACAGCCATGCCACTAAAAAAATTTCTGTTCATAAAAAAGACACAACAAAACACTCAGAAGACAAAAAGCAAGCACAATAGTAAACTGCAAACGTCGTCGTTCTCTCGTTTAGTTTTTCCTTTTAGTAAGCTCCGTTCCTGCTTTCAGAAACACATACCACCAACACCAGTCGCGAATCTTTTATTTTTTAATATCTTAATTAAAAGTTAAAAAAAAAAAATCAATTTTATTTTTGAATTCGCGGCTAGGTCTGATCGACATCAACCGCTCATTGCAAGCATCGCGACGTTTGGTCTCCGCCACCGCAACCGCTTTCTCATTCGACTCCTCCTCCTCATTCCGTCGAACACGTGGTGCGCGTCAGAGAATCGCTTCATCCAAGTCTCCGGCGTCTCCATCTCCACTGCGGAATCCGTCTGATGGATTCAATTTCGACGTTCAGCTGACTCAGAAAGCTCCTCATCTCGGAAGACGCCGCCGTCGCCTCCAACGGTGGTGGAGCTCGACGCTTTCCTCGAGATCCTTCCTCCGGCGACGAGGAAGAAAGCCACTCGCTCGATTCCCTTCCGGCGATTGGGTGATATCGGAGCACCCGGTTACACCTCAAGATCTGAAGCTTGCCGTATCAAACTCACTTACAAAGCTCATACACTGCTTGAATGATAGTGTTTTCAATTATAGGTTGGTGATAACCGGTCGGGAATTAACACATCTTTGCATCGTATAAGTAACCGGAAACTGCAAATAATTGATTTAACATGTTGAGTGGGTCGAGCTGTGTCTGGAAGTGCAGTGCATCTTGGTCATAGGTTCTCCTGGAGTTGGCAAAACTACTTTGGTAATGAATTTATAATGCAATGAATTATGATCTCAAGATGCGGTTGTGATGTTACATGTTATGTGACTTGGTTGGTTGGTTTTGTACAGGAAACACGTGTGGTGATTGTCGACACGTCAAATGAGATTGGTGGTGATGGTGATGTTCCTCACTCTGGAATAGGCTGTGCTAAGAGGGTGCAAGTTCCTAATGTGAATTTACAACATGATGTAAGTCTATGAACTCTCTTGACCTTTGCAATAAAAGTATATGTTGTGAGATGGAATGAAAAGAATCTTAATCTCTCTCACACAGGTTATGATTGAGGCGGTTGAGAATCACATGCCTGAGACCATTTGATAGAAACAATGTCACTATCTTATCAACAACAGAGGAATTAGTACAGAGAAAGCTATCTTGCTCTCCAAGCCACAAGGCTCCTCCTACTAACCAACTAACTCTCAATTACAATCCTCTCTTCTATTTATACTCTCCACTTGAATGTAACAGGCCTTCTCTTCCTCTTATTGTGCAGGTGACAGGTCATCAGCTTCTCACGTGACATATACTTTGCTTCTGTGATCATATCACCATCATCATATATGAGATAGGCACAGAGCTTGAGGCATTAGCTGCTAGCACTATTGCTCAGAGAGGAGTCCAGCTTGTTGCAGCAAGAATGGACCCAAGAAGCCTCTTTCTTTTTGGTTTGGTAGTAGAGAGTAGAAGTAAGTATGAGAAACAGATACTGAAACACTTGGATGTAAAAAAGTTTCTTCAGCTTCTCACGTGACATATACTTTGCTTCTGTGATCATATCACCATCATCATATATGAGATAGGCACAGAGCTTGAGGCATTAGCTGCTAGCACTATTGCTCAGAGAGGAGTCCAGCTTGTTGCAGCAAGAATGGACCCAAGAAGCCTCTTTCTTTTTGGTTTGGTAGTAGAGAGTAGAAGTAAGTATGAGAAACAGATACTGAAACACTTGGATGTAAAAAAGTTTCTTTTGATGAATACCAGTTTAAAAAAAAAAAAAAAAAAAACCATTTTCAAAATCAGGAAGTTTTGCTTAACCAACAAGTAAGGCTTACACACATTATCCACAATATCATGTAGTTGATTCCGAGACACATACGTCTGAAGATCAACAAAACAAAGACTAAAACTAAAAGGTTAGAACACGAAACGTAAACCCTCCTCGCTCGATCTTTCTTCTTCTTCACACAGCAAGCTATCAACACGTACGTGTTACCCATCACAGCCACACCAAACTTGGAACATACACATGGCCACAAAAGTCTGGAAGCCAGCGTCGCTCATCATAGTTTCGTTCGGTCTCAGTTGTCTTGCAGCTCCCTCGCACCATGCAACGATACTTTTGGGCTTGACAAAGCAGTAGACCGGATAAGACGTAAATTCACGGGGCTTTAACACAAGATGATCAGGGCTGGCCACACTGAAATGTTTAGTAAACGAGACGCTCGCATCAGCCAAGTTGTTTGAAAGCCAAACCTCAATCTTCCTTGATTTTGTATCTTCCTGTAGCAAAGACAATCTATCTTTACTGTAACAGCTTAAGTAACGATCACCACCACAAGAGAGAGGAGGAGGAGGACATAAGCACACGTCATTGAATGTTTCCACCGTGAAATTGAAACCTAGAATGTAGCTTTTCCGCTTCTTCTTCTTCTCAGGAGCAACCACCCAATACATGTTACCCAGCACAGACACACCTTGGCACGATCTATCCACCACCCAATCAACCTTCACGTGCTCAAGAGTTCTCCATGACTCATTCTTCAACTCGTATATCTCAACCGGGTTTTCACCTTCCACAAACTTATACTGGATCTGGGGGAACCGCAAGATCAAGTAATCACCTCGATTCTTGTAACCTAGCCCAAAGTTATTGTAAGCGGACACACAGTCAGAAGGCATGATCCATTTCACCTTTCTCAAAACGGGATTCCAAATCGCTATTTGCGGGCGTCTTGGATCCTCGGGCTCGAACCTTTTGACGTGACAGCCACGAAGTCTACACAGCATAAGACCGTCGCAGTGAAGCAGAGCATCTGTATTGTTCGGGTCTTGAAACTCTCTCGGAACCGGTGAAGTACTTGAGCATATTCGCGTCACCGGATCAACGACGTTTACTGTATCAACGGTTCTTATGAATCTTTCCGCCGACCGATCCAAGTGTGTGTGGATGACTTTCTTGTTGGTGAGGAGAGCGGTCCATCGCTTGCATAATGTTGCTGACTGTATCAGCGCTTCGACGGGCGTCCGGTAGATGACTTCGTGCTGTAGTTCTTCCGGGAGGGATAACAAACGTGATGGCATTGAAGAACGCTTCGAGGCCATTGAAGCAAGCTTCGACGCCATTATACGAAAGCTTTTCTTTTTCTTTCTTGATTTGGGCTCGATTTTTAATCTGTTTTTTTCTCCTCGCGCTTCCTTTTTTTTTTTTTTTTTTGGCTCAACTACGACTTTCATTATCCAAATAACTGAATACAAGATTTTCAAACCCCACATACATCGACGTTATCTAGTACCACCCAGGAACACTTAGAAGGATCCTACGCTACCCGAATCAATACGTCGATGTATTTTTCACCACAACGAGCCGAGTTCATCCCACGACTCGGAATGAACCGTCTCTTATACCACCTAATTCTACCACTAGAAAACAAGGTTACAAAACAATTCCTAAGTCCTCGAAAATAGCCTAAGTAAGAAGACTTTTATGTCCAGAGCTATTGGTTCCAAATGATTAGATTTCAGTACTTGACCAACCGCCTCAACATCAAAGTGATGCATTCTTCCAATCAGGAGATTCCAAGAGACGAGGAACCACAGTTTTGCAACTTTGCAAGGGACATGGGTATCATCACCATCGGCGTTCTGTTACCCACAGACCAACAGCTAGATGACCACATAGTCCCCAAAAAGACGAGTTGAGAGATCAGCATCACCCACATTCCGGCACAGCCTACAAACTGAAGAAGAAGCCAATCTACCAGATCAGACAATCATGCGGTACTGCGAATGATTGGCCTCAAAACGTGTGTCACTAAGACTCGAACTCTCTCGGTGACAAAGCGAGGAAAGCTTCCGTCTTTACACATCATGTCACTGAGAACCAGAGGACATCTTCTGGAGGGTACCTTCACGCTGGTGAACGAGGCTTTATATGTCCAACTGAAGCAGCTACCTTTCATCCTTCAAGCAAAGCCATAGACGACCCAACCACGACTGAGGAAAGATCTGCAGCACATGAATCAAGAGCACTTCCGGCCAACACACATCAGACGTTCATGTCTCTGTTCATGTCATCAAAAGGAGAAACCTTTGATATCCACTTGACGAGTGGCGAGGTTTGGAGCCACCCAAGCACTGAGTCGCTCACCGTCCCCACGCGCGCCCCTCTCCTTTCGAATCTGAAACACAAGCCATCACATCCAAGCTAGCTACCAGATCTGTGGGAGAGATGACGAGACACAAAGCCACGCGCCTCCTTCGCAGTGGTGAGAGCCGTCGAGCAACCAGGAAAATAGATCGACGAATCTCAACCACACAACTCTAAAAGCCGACCCAACCCTGACCTTCCTCTTTACTCAACTCGCAGACGCTCCAGAGATCCGTCTTCCACCACCAAGCTCAGCTCCGCCGTGGTCAAAACTGAAAACAGGGCTTCCATCTTACGCCAGAGTCGTCTTACATATCACCGAGAGAGAAGAAGCTCACGAGGAGGGCAACACAAAAACTCGAAAGGTTAAAGAAGAAGCCTCCGGCACCGGGAAGAGACACCGGATACCGGGGACGGCCGCGGCGCTAGGGTTTTCTTGTTCTTCTAGAGAGAGTGTGTTTTCCTCGCGCTTCCTTAAGTAAGAGAGGGTTTTTTTTTTTCCACGAAATTTCATTAATTGACATCTTTAATTCTAATTGATTGGCCAAAATTAATTTTATATCGTAAACTATTCTAATATCTTATATAGTTTTTTTTCTTTTACTAATCATGTCTTATGTAGTTTCAAAAATATTCATTTGCTTAGTCATAGTAAAATTAATGTACTTCTATAGAGTTCATTAACACTAACAAAAAAATCTCCAGGTGTGGCACACCTGGTTAAACAAAAAAAAAGAAAATATGCGCGTCCATGCGGGTATTAGTCCTTACGTTTTCATAAATTCATATTTATTTTTTATGATTAATGTTATATATTTTGAATATGTTGACATATAACTAATTATGTTCAAAAGATCTTGATTTAACCGGATAATAAAATTATTTTTGGACGAATATTCCGAATCCGTTTCAGATACTGTACATTGGTTATTTGTATATTCTAGGTCTCTATACATCAGAACCAAACCATCTAAATCCGGAAGGACCCAACACAAAACACAAACATAAATTTATAATATTCAAAAGCGCCTAATTTTAAAATCCAAAAAAAAATTATATTTGAAAGAAACAACTCGTACTTGAATGGGTATCCGAATGTCCATACCTAACTGATTTTGTAGACAAATTAAAAAAAACACTCTTTGTATGTGTTTGGCTAAATTAAGTTAAATAGAAAGAGTCTTTTATTTAGTAAAATAGTTATATGGTGTGAAAAATTAAGTGACAATATATATAATACATTTTTATTATTTTGATTTAAATTATTATTTTCACAAGTCTACTAATCCCAAGACTTGGGATTAGTAGATGTCTATTTCAGATACTTTAATTATTTCAGATATTACTTTTGACTATCTATATATATTTTTAATTATTTAAACCAATTTAAAAGTATCATTCTTGATGTTTTATATACATTAAATTTAAAAATAATTAATATATATAAGTATATAAATCTACTTTTAGATAAATTCAGATACTCAAATACTTCGGTTCGGGTCAGATTCGGTTCTCTAAATAACAAAATTTTGAATAATTTGAATATTTAATCAACTTATGTTCGTGTTTGGTACTATATTTTTGGATCGGTATAGATTTTCTTCCTCGGATTCATTTTGCCAAACCCTAATAATTACATGAAAAACAAATATCAACATATTTTTCAAAACAAATATCGGATTCATTTTACGAAATATAATAATGACTAGGGATGGGCTTTCAGGTACCCATACGGGTTTGGTTCTGATCGGTTTGCGTATCGGGTTTTCGGAGTCAAAGATTTCAGCCCTATTATGATGTTTCTAAATTTTGGTTTGAGTTTGATTCGGATCTTTGCGGGTTTGGTTCAGGTTTGGATAAGCCATTTAAATTATTTTTAAAGTTTTAAATCATTATATATTTTAAATTTCTCAAAATCTATAAAAAAAATAATATATTACCTATAAATTTGAATAACATATGTCAGAATAACTAAGCTTAACATATCAATTGGCTTGATTTAAAATTTTGGATACGGAATCAATATTTATTTTAAGTATTTTTGACCCAACTTTGAAGCCTAAATTAAGACGATCTATCGATCTGTTTGGCTATTTGCAGAGTCGAGCTATAAGATACTAGAAAGGTGGTAACAATTTCTCTTCTGAAAAGTTTCTCTTTGTCCATAGTTTCAGTCGTAAACTTGGGGTTGTGTTGCAATCCTTTTCAGAGGAAGGATCGTGGATAAAACATCAACTGAGGTTTGCACTGATACTCAAACCGACACTGAAGATTCTTAATGTATGTTAGCTTTAGATTCTTCTCTCCCCTCTTGTGTTTCGGTTGTGTGTGGAATAGTGTTTGTTAAGGCCAGAGCTTGTTACTTGCGTAGATATCTGTAGCGTGAGTTTTATAGAAGATACATGTCATGGAGCTTGCATAGATATCTTGTTACTTCGACCATTACTCTGTTTCTTCCTTTAAGCTTCGAACAAGCTTCAAAGTCTCAGCTTTTTTTTTGTTTCTTGGCCAAGTAAAGATTTAAGGTGAGTGGTTTAGTGATGCGTACATGGGCTTCATTGTCTTGTGTCATTGAGTCATTGAGTTGTAATTGTGTCATTGACTTGTATTTGTGTCACGGGTGTACAAGAGTGACAGAGAGAGTTGAAGTATTGTGGTGTTTGTAGTCTTTTGTTAAAGTTCACGGATATAGTTCACTAGTGACAACTTCCATCATTCTCTATATATATTTGCAATTCACTTGAAAAGCAATTCACAAAGTAATCTACTTCATTCTCTACTTCAAACTTATCTTCACAAGCAATTCACAACAACTTCCATCCTTCTCTATATATATTTACAATTCACTTGAAAAGCAAAATTTTCAATCTTCCATTCTTCTTGTCTTCACAAAATTTTTAAAATTTTATATATGGCATCCTCTTCCTCTTCTTATACTATGTTTTAAAAAAAATGTTTTAAGTTTAATAAGAAAAATAAAAAAAACTTTGGTGTTTAATTAAAAAAAAATTTCTTAAGATCCCTTAAATAAGAGATTTGCAATGGAGCACATAAATTTTCGAGTCTCTTAATCCAGTTTCTTATTTAACTTTAACAATTAAAAAATATTAAAAAAAAATAAAAGACTCATTTAAAGTCTCTAGGATAATGATGCTCTAAAAGGAAAAACTAAACGAGAGAAAGACGACGTTTGCAGTTTACTATTGTGCTTGCTTTTTGTCTTCTGAGTGTTTTGTTGCGTCTTTTTTATGAACAGAAATTTTTTTAGTGGTATGGCTGTTGACCAAGAATCAAGCACAGAGTCACTCCAACATATTCCTGAAGCTAAACCTCTAGTGATGTCATCTCAAGTTGAGGTAGTAATCGTCTCTTTCTCTGCACTATTAATCTTTGCTGTTTTCTAGATTTTTTGTTTGCTAAACATGTATTAGCAAACAAGAATTTAACTCAATGTTAATAACCTATTGTCCCCTGATGGTTTTCTTTAAAAAAAAAAAAAAACAAAAAAGTGGAACAGCCTATTGTTCTCGTGTCTGATAAACAGATGATGCACGAGGAGAAAGATGTGATATTTCTTGTGTTTCCTTTCCTTGCATGGAGGAAGCGTTCTTATCCAGTTTAAGAGATTTTCAACCTGAGCTTTGTGGTACAACAGCTTAACGAGCATTACAGGTGCAATTTTTTTTTTCTTTTAATATTGACTTGTTTCCAACTCTTCCTGTTATTGCTTAACTCAAGATTTCACAATAAGACTTGGTTGGCTGTTATAGGATGGTGTTCAAGAAACAGTGGTGACAGTAGCATTTACGGTGCGAAGCTAGATGCAGGGGGCAGTGATTTTGCTTCTTAAGGGTTTCCAAGTTGATGATCAAATAAAGGTGTTACTTTCTCTTTCAAAGTAGCTGATTATCTTAACATTTTCTATGGGTCTTAATGACTTTTGAATCATTTGCAGGCGCCTGAACTACTCTCGTTATTATTTTCTGAAAGTAATCTATTAGCTCTTATGCTCATACATTTCATTTGAACAGTTTGTATGATTAGGGATTTAGGAATTTCTTAGCCTTGTCTATGCGACAGCAAATCCTGACATTGCTTAGCATTTGGTCTTTTGTTTACTCAGTTACTTGAACTTCAACTTTCTGGTAAGAAAGCGATCGATGCGGCGGATCTACTCGACTCAAGAAGGTGGCAATTGCACCCACAAAATTTCCAAATTCTTTATAATTTAACCCAAAATTTAGCTATTTTCCCTTATTAAACTTCATGTTTTAGCCTTTATATATGACTAGTATAATCATCCTGTGCTATCCATTTTAATTTTTCATATAAAATTGTAATGTTCTTTAGTTTTTAATTAAAAGGCAACATATTTATAGTCAAAAATATGGATAACACAGAAAATGCCGTATTTTCTACATTCAGTTTTATCTGTATTTTTTCTAAACAAGTCTTTTCAAAATATATTTTTGTTAGAATTGATATAGTAAAAATAAAACAAAGAAATTGAACAACATATGAAAATAGTCGACTTATATTAATAGACTCAATCCTTTCTATAGCTCGTACAGTCCACAAGGACATCTCGAACAGACTGCTTGCTTTAAAAAATGATACACCAGAAACCAATATGATGTTACACAGATGGAATGCTCTCTCTCATTTGCCCTGAAACTTAAGTCTTATTTGCCCTGAAACTTAAGTCTTCTCTCACCTGCAACTACGATTTCTCTGTCTTTAATTTGTTTTTTCTGTTTTCAAACTTTTCTACTTGTTAATGTAGAGCATTACTCTTTTTTTTGTTGGTGTAATGTAACATTTCAACAAAAAAGATTTGTAAGATAGTGTGTTATGCGACATAGTCAAACCAAACAATTTTTTACCAATTTTCACCATTAGAGTTATTGTTAGTCTTTTTCCTTAGTAGAGTGTTGAGTTGTTTTATTTTATTTCCCATTTTTTTTATCATTATTCGTTAGTTGTGGGATAGGCTACAAAAACAAAATATTAAAGAGCAACATAAGAGAGAGAATCAGTGAAAAAAAAAATGTAAACGTGTTTTCAAATTATGTACCATTCTTCTCTTTCACTACGTTTGCTACAGAGAACGCTCTTTCGTTTTGGTTTATTTTGTTTTTTTTTCTTGATCCTCTGTTGGGAGGATAATGATTCGTTCTTGTTAAAATCTAGTTTGTCTTTTGTCTTCTTCCTTATTCATTTATATTTTTGTTAAATACAAAAGTAATGCAAGTAATTTATCATAGAAAAAAATATTATCAGTTACAAAAAAAAAAAAAAAAAAAATTTATCATAGAAAGAACAGTATTGTAAATACCAGTTTTGTAGATAACATTGAACATACCTATTGTCGTTATCCTTGTTGCTGTCAAAGCTTTGAAACAATGTACTCAAATGCCATTTTTAATCTGAAATAAACAATTAAGAGATTGCTAATACGAAATAAGAAGAAACCAAATCTTAACTAAGCATGATCATGAACTTGTATGGAATTTATTAGTATCAGTGGAAGATCTCAATAGAAAGAGAAAAAACTCGAAGTACAGAGCAATGGAGATTAAGAAAGAGAGATGAAAAATAGAGAGATCAAATAGAACGTGAAGTAAAAAGATTGAAATTTATATAGAAAAAAAAACAGTTTGAAAACGTGATATTTACCTTTGAACGTGGTGATGATAATGTAAGAAAATTTAGGGATTTAGATATTTGTAAATTAAAGAAAACGGTGATTTAATGATTTTTTTCAGTGAGAATTTGTTATTTTTTTAAGCTTTGCCAAATGTCAAATTCTGATTAATTAGGCGACTTGTGTTTTAGTATATAAAGTATTTGTACCCCTATTAAAAAAATCTTACATCCGCCCTTGGGACTGCTTTTTGAAATGGCTGGAGAGGTCAAAAGTTGAATAAGCTGAGTACAGAGACTAGAGTTTGTTCTAAGGTCGTAGCTGGTTATGTCTATTTGGTAAAGAATGTTTCATTCAAAGTACAAATCGTACAAACTTTAGATCGGAGCTTGAAGGTCCTCTGGTTATGTCCATTTGGTAAAGAATGTTTCATTCAAAGTATAAATCGTACAAATTAAGATCAGAGTTAGCCCATTAGGAAGATTTGGCCCACATAAATATTTATTAGAATAACAAATACTCCATCTGTTTTCAAAAATAGGATTTTTTCATGTTTATTAAGAATTCAATATATATTTATAATTTAATTTTTCTTTTACTTTATTATACATTTTTCAATAACTTTTCACCAATGAAATTTAATCAATTCAAAATTTTTAATTTAATGTTTCTTAAAAGTATAAAAAAAATACCTTAAACATATATAAAATCTATCTTTGTGGAACAAGTAAAAAATCTAAAACATCTTAATGTTTAAAAAATTAACGACAGATCTTAGCTTATTTGGTTGAGGAGAAGTCTGTAGGTCACCTGGTTCGAATCTGGCAGGTTGGATTGAGGTGGGCGTTCGGATATTCATTCGGGTTCGGTTCTATTCTATTCAATTTTTGGATTTTCATGTTCAAAGATTTCAACCCCATTCGGATATTTCTAAATTTCGGTTCGGATTCAGATCGGATCTTTGCGGGTTTGGTTCGGATTCGGATAACCCATTAAATTATTTTTTAATTTTTCAAATTCATTATATGCTTAAAATTTCTCAAAATCTATAAACAAAATAATATATTACATATAAATTTGAATAACATATGTCAAAATACATAAAATTAACATATAAATTGGTTGGTTTGAATATTTGGATAAAGAATCAATAGATGTTTCAAGTATTTTTGGTGTTTTGAGTATATTTTAGCTATTTTTAACATTTATTTTTGACTATTTGTATATATTTTCAAGTATTTTGAACAACTTATAAGTATATTATATATTTTGGATGTTTTTAATATACATTAAATCCAAAAAATAATTAATATATGTAGGTATATAAATCTATTCCAGATACATTCAGGTACCCGAAATACTTCGGTTCGGGTCGGTTTTGATTTTTTAGATACCAAAATTTTAAACCCGTTCGGATAGTTAATCAATTTCGATTCGGATTTGGTACTACCTTTTCGAATTTCGGTTCGATTCGATTCTTCGTCGGCTTTTTTTGCCCAGCCCTAGGTTGGATATTCATTTATTTCTGGACATTTCTCTTTTAGTGAGACTTCCTTAGTTCCTTGTATGATTTGATTCTTTCATGTAGCTTGTCTTAATGGGTCTTCCAGCACATGTGTCTTTTTGTTTTTGTTTTTGTTTTTCATCACCTCTGCTTAATCACCTCTTGGTTTGTTCTTTGATTCTCATTTAAGCTTCATATTAAAGATGATACCTCTGACGAGATCGCTCAAACAATAAACTGATGTTTTGACAAACAAATATTTTCATACATTGCATTACCTTTACATATTTGTGTGGATTTTCTCGTGGATCAATAAAAAATTATATCAATAGAGAATGTATAACCCCAATTATTTTATTTTTCTCTTTTTTTTTTGGGACAAAGATGTATCCAATTTAGATAATGATGAGTTTTATACAAGTAAGCAAAGAGTTAAAAAGGAAATTTAAGAAATATTATATGAATGAGATTTTATAAACTGACGAGATTCCTCAAACAATAAAATAAACTGATGTTTTGACAAAAAAATATTTTCATACACACTAATTGCATTACATTTACATTTGTGTGGATTTTCTCGTGGATCAATAAATAATATATCAATAGAGAAAACTGTATATAACCTCAATTATTATATTTATCTTTTGAACAAAACCCCAATAATTTTTGTGGTGGATCGAGCTATGCGTGATAGACTTCCATGTGGTGGATCTAGCTATGCGTGATAGACTTCTGTCTCTGTCTCGCCCAGCGGCTGCCTCTCTTCTTGAATTGTACTTTTGGTTTCTATCCCTTTATAGTTAATGCTACTCTCTTGTTCTCTGTTCTCTCTTCTTTCTTTTCTTTTGCTCTTCTTCCTTTATTTTTTTCTTATGTTTTTTTTTTGGGGGGGGGGGGATAAAGATATATTTCTAATTTAGATAATGATAAGTTTATACAAGTAAGCAAAAAGTTGTACTTTTATAAACTTGTACTTTTATGAAGATTAGGGTTTTCTTCTTCGTGCAGCTCATCATCCCCTTTGTTTTTTTTTGGTGCAAATATCATCATCCCCTTTGTTCTCAGAAAACTTAAAAAAATGCCTCGCATAGACAGGATCAGTGCGTTGCATGACGATTTGCTGGTGAATATATTGTCTCAAGTCCCGACAAAAGATGCCGTGACAACCATGGTTTTGTCCAAAAGATGGGCTTTGGTCTGGACGATGGTGCCTAAACTTGAATACGAGGATACGAGCAAAGAAGGGGGAAAGAACCTTTGGCGCTTAGTTGACAAGTCTTTGCAACTCCACAAAGCACCTGTACTAGAAAGCATGCATATTCAAGCTGAACGCCAGTTTACGGACGATGCAGATGTTGGAAAGTGCGTCTCATACGCTGTTGACCACAACGTTCGAGAGATATCTCTTATTATACCATCCTTTATTTTACCATCTCAACCAAAGATCCTGCTGCTACCATCGAACTTTTACACCTCCAAAACGCTAGTGAATCTGACTCTATCATGTAGTGCTCTCGTCGTTGATGTTCCTTCCCTAGCTTGCTTTCCATTGCTTCAGACGCTGGCCCTTCTCAATGTTGTGTTTAATGATGAAAGCTCTCATGCTAGGCTTCTAGCGAATTGCCCTGCGCTCAGTTATTTGCATGTGATCCGATACTATAGTGACAATGTGACAAGGTTCATTGTGAAAGTTCCTTCTTTAAAGAGTTTTACATACACGGACAATCACGAAAGATATTCTGCTATGCCCTTGGTTTTAGATTCCCCTGGATTACAACACCTTAGTATATTTGATTATGGAGACCTTGGCTCGATCCAGAACATGCCTCACCTTGAAACGGCTTATGTTGGTCACTTGGTTCCTCAGCCAAATGACAAGTTTCTGAGATCTTTTTCCTCTGTCGGGAGTCTCCATTTGAGATTGATGGACGTAACTATTTTGAGTATCCTTCTTGTTCCTATATGTGATGCTCTCTTTGATGTGTTGTTATGCTTATGTTGTTCAATGTAATTCAACTGCAGGTTGAATGTTTTAGCGCCATTAATTTCCCTCGGCTCATGAAGTTTAAACTGCATCTTTTTAAACCAAGTTTCTCAGAGTTAAGGCCAGGTTACTCAGAGTACTGTTCATTAGAACCACTTATGCTTTTCCTACATAACTCCCCTATACTAAAAGTTCTTACGATCAGCTACGTAAGTAACTTCCTCCCTATCCATCAAACAATTAGTTTATAGTAAAATTAGTTTATTATTCTTCCTTGTTGATTTTCAGGGTGTGGGTCTTTACTACGAGGACCTCCCACTTTCGTGGAACCAACAAAGATCTGTACCGGGATGCTTGTTGGCCCATCTCGAAATCTTTGTGTGGGATAAGTTTGGGGGAAGAAGAAGACAAGAGAGAGAATGTGTGGAATACATCCTTGCAAACTCAAAGTGTTTAAAGACGGCCACAGTCCTTCCAAGATGTTCCTACCGTCTCGAGGAGAAAGAGAAGATGGTGGAGGACATAAAATCTTTGTATAGGGTTTCAACATCATCTCAGCTGATAACCCATTCGGATTCTACAAATCCTGGAAGGGCAACGACTTGAGAAATAAAAAATTTCTTCTGTGGACCTTTTGGTATGAACACTTTGCTGATGAGAATAACTTTAATTCTCTGACATGCTAAAATACTAGATTCATATTTTTGTTCAAGGTCTTTTGCCATATTTTCACCCCTTTTTTTGACGTCGCATATTTTCACTTTATATATGACTATTAGCAAGCAAATGTTGTTGTTTTTTTGGACGAAAGCACGCAAATGTTGTTTGAGATTAAGAAAAAATGATTTGTTTGATTCTTTAACTTACACATGATCCTTGCTTTTGTCGTGTAGGGAGATTAATCTTTGGTTCTGAAATGAAGACTCTTTCTTCAACTCTATCTTCTCCTAACTTGCGTATTTATCCTAAAAAAACTCGGTTTCTAGAAAACAGATAGAGAAGCTTTGTTAATTCCGGCTTTAACATTGTTTTTCATAACTTGGAATTATACACTTACTCAAAAGAGCGATTGATAAGTGTTATTCATTCTTGCTCGAACCTTTTACAGCAAAGCTAGGAGAATCTGCATTTATATAGTCTCTAGCCAAAGTTTCTCATAATATAATATTTGTTATAATGTAATATTACAATTAATTAATATATGTATTGTTGGTCTCTTTTTCATCTGCCGATGTATTGTCCCCCAGTTACTATGATACGTAAAGAACTAAAGATATTAATCTCTTCCCACTCTAATAATTCTTCAACACGATATGATAAGTGGGAATCAAAATAAACCGTCCATTACATTAAGAACTATCTATTATTTTCGATTCCTTCTAACAGTGGGTTGATAATATCTCTATAGTTGTGCCAATGGAAACAAACACATATGTAAATAAGAGAACCAACAATATATCTACACTATTAAACCAGAATTCCTCATAGTATTATGCCCTTAATATTGGAATTATTTACAATGGCATGTTATTCATTAATGTTTGCTTTTTCTATATTTTTTTTTAAAAATCACCTTAAATAGATACACTCTTATAATTATGGCATCTTTTATATTTTTCAATCAATTATTTGATTCTTGAAAATAGTTTTAGGCAACAATCTTATCTGATATAATGTAACCGACTGTGCACACAAATATATTTTATATGATTTTCAAAATTATGGTTTCAATATTTTTATATTTCAAAAAATAGATCCAAAAATATTCAAACAAATAAACAAAATATATTTTTTAAGCTCAATAAATCTTTCATATCTTGGATATGATTTGGGTCCAATAAGCTGAATTTTCTTTTTCATATTAAACGTTTTAGTATATCCATTTTGAGTTCAATTTAAATTCTGCAAAATAATAATAAGTATTTTAAAAAATTAAAATTTCTTAGATATTGATCCTCCAAAGCATATAAACAACTATTAAATAATGTTACAAACACATTATATAAAATTTAGGTACACATTTTATGCCATTAAAAAATATTGTTAAATAGATAATTTTGCGCTTTTAAAGCGCGAGTCAAAAACTAGTTTATAGCGGAATTCATAATAGAATTATGTGTTGCTTTTCCAAGTTATTTACAACGGTACGTAGTTACTTTTTTGAATTTAAAATAAACATAAATCCGACAACTATAAATTAAACCAATCAGATGTCATCACTTTTCAAGACCAATCATATCCCAGCATTTGAACATTCGACAAGCTTTTATTCATCCAATCATATGTCACAAATTTTTTACACCCAATCACATTCAACCAATGTTTTTTTTGTGAAAGTGTTTAATGTTTATTAAAATGATTACTTAACGATACCTTATATTATAATTATTCAGATGTCATTCTACAATATGAAGTAGAAAAGATCTACACATACCCTAAACCACGAAAATCAATACCCTTAACCACAAAAATCTAACTTTAAACTAATAAAACCCCAACATACATACAATGATACAAATAATACAAATCTTAATATAACGATGACATATGAATTTTAACTCACTGTTATATATATGTGATATTATGTTCATACATAAAATAGTAGCTTAAATGCTATGAATTTACAATATATATTTTATTGTAAGTTTCAAATTTCCTTTGTTATTCCAACTTCCAAGTATATTGTTAAACCAACCCTTTTTTTGCATTCATAATCTACTTGATATTTTTAAATTAGATATCAATCACTATTGTGATAGATATCCAAAATTTATGCAATTTTTAAAAACTTGGTCACCAAGCAATATCATTCATTACTAAAATCTAAGCTATTTTATATATATATCCAGCGTAAAATAATGGAGTAAAAAAAGATATGGCATGTTTTTATTGTGTTGAATATTTGTGTTTGAATTGAATAATTAGGCATATGTAGTAGAACATCTATAAATTAATACTCGATAAATTAATAAATTGCACTAGTCCCAACTTGGGTCACTTCAAAATTTGACACAAATGGATAAAATAATAAGATAATAATTTTTTTAGAAAATTCTATGTAAATATATGATCCCATTAAAATTATAAATTAATAATATATATATATACATATTTTATATAAATAAGAACCCACTATTATATTTTATATTTTATATTCACAATTGAATCTTCTTAACACTTTAATAAATATTTGATGAGATTTAGTAATATTATATCTAAAACCACATTTAAGTTCTATCCAATATATATTATATACACTTTGTACTATACTAAAATTAATATAAATGTCAAACTTTCAAAAAATAACAATTAATGTATATACACTAAAATCAAATATTTTTCTCATCTTAGAATAAATATATCTTAAAATAAGAAATGTAACTAAGGAAATTTTTGTAAATTAATATCTATATAAATTAATAAAATTTTAAAGTCCCAACATTTATAATTTATAGAGATTCTACTTTACTATACTATATGACTCATATCTTCTATATATTAATTGAGAAACATTACAATTCTTTTTGTAACCACGTGTCATCACTACGATGATTCTTAGAATCCTTAGAGAAATATGTTGGTCAATCTAATTATATAATAAGTTTTTTTATTAAACTAACCATAAATTCATTATTAATATTCTTTATTATTTCTTTATATAAAAATTACGGAATTGTCTAATGTGTCTAAGGTATATAGGGGAAATTTCATGATTGTCACTTTCATGATACCACTTTTCATCTTTACCACCACTAAAGAGATATTTTAAAAATATATTCTTCATTAAGTGACAAAAAACTCGTATACCGTTATTCTCTATATATATAATAAGTCTTTATTAAAAAAAATTAAAATAAAAAATAATATTACAAATTAATATTTATAATTTTGAATTATACTTTTTCAAATTCGATTTTTTTAATAAATTTTTTTATTTTTTATTTTGTTTTTTGAATTTATTTTCCTTTTTTCAAAATTTCTTTTTGAAAATCAAAAATTATGTTTGAAACTATTTTTTTTATGTTTTTATATATTTTTAAGTGTTTATTTATATATTTATTAGAATTCTAAATTTCACATTCCAAAAACTTACCCCACCCCTCAACTCTAAACACTAAGTCTAGATTAGTTAACCCTATGGGTATAAGTATCTTTTACCCTTCAGTACAAGTGAGGATAAAACTAGTTAGTGTAAACATGAAAAGTCCTATTCAAGAACTCAAAAACTTGCTAGTAAACCTAGTGATTCTGGAGAAGCCAAGCGGATCCACGAGTTTCTTCACAATGTATCTAAAAAATTAACTTGGGGGTCTCTTGGAGCATTTATGAGCCTTTTTTGTGTGCGGTTGTTGTGCAGTGGCTAAACAAGCATCAAGAGTTTCTCTCCAACCCTTTCTATGTAGGTGGAGATCAACGATGATGCTCCAGAGAGCAAACCCAATTTAGAAGAACTTGATGCCCTCGAGGTAAAACTACCATATCTTAGTTCACTAGGATTTATACATTCTCGTGTTACAAAAGGCTCAATAGGGTTCCAACACTTACGATAATACTTGCTGATAATATCTATGTTTCTGTAACGTAAGAGGTCCATCTAGCAATAGAATACATAGTCATACTAGGAGGTGAACCAATGGAGATTCTTCTAAGACGGTCATACATAATAGTCCAACAATTAAAGCTGGTAGAGAGTTATCAACTCACGGTGGAGAATCTTGTCAGTCATCTTAACCCGCGTCTTCAGATACTCCCTCGTCGATCCACCAAAAAGATGTTGCCATCTTCTTCTCCGAAGAAAGCAGCAGATGATAGCATGGGGAATACAGTTACTCGTCTTCCTTTCCTCAAGGATTGACATCTCTGACTCATTACATGGATCATATATACATTGGAGACAAGCTTGAACATTGTACATTCACTGTAAAAGTCTTGGTAAATAATATGTTAACGTTGTTGGTCATTGCTACTCATTTGCAATGTATGTTTTTACTCTTTGTATTTATAAACCGAATTGATTCATGAATTACTACATAACAACTTTTTGTTTGTTTTCAGAATCAAGCAGAATGTTGTCTTTGATTGTTTGAAGATTAAAACAATAATTCAAATATATAATAAGAGAAACTTATTTTCATTTCACAAAACAATTCATATTTTACTACATTTTAATAATGAGAACACATTGTTCAATAAATATCTATACTATTAAATCACATATATCATTTTAAATTTCAAAAAAAAATACCACACTTTGAAAAAAACGATAAAAATATCAAATCACTAAGCATATTCTTTTCATTCTTCCTGCAAAGGATGTGTTTATGCAAATCAAATGTGATGACTTGTAAAATACAAAAACATAATAGAGAATTATCCATATAGCTCATTCCAGATTATATTTATTTGTTTTTGTTAAAGGATAAAGCAGCCATGCAGCTGAAAAAAGTTTATGTGTTCCAGAATAAATCGAGACAAGTACTCTCAGAAATTAGATCCACCTGCACAGTTTCGAATTACACCAACTATATATAGGGTGAAACCAAAAAATCATTACAAAACTAATGACTTTGAAGCACAATTATAGCAGCGGAAACTTAAAGTTAGTATTAGATACTGAAACCTTAAGCATTTGCTACCTCCAAGGCAATCAAGCTTGTGACAAAGTTATGCTACCTTCAATGTTTTTATTACCGGATCATAGTGGTTGATTCTTTTAGAAATGGTATATAAAAAATTATAGGTATCAAAAAAGTTATATGGAGAAACTGTAAAAATACTATTATTATGTGTTTCATCTCTATTAACATGCTAACAAAATTTTGTGAAACTTATTGGAATGTTTGAATCCATGCAAAACAAATTAATTGAAGACGATACATTGATCCATGCAATGGATGAAATACATTTAGCCTACAGTAAACATGAATAAATATCTATTGATTTTTTGCTTAGATATATCTTTTCGTTTATGTATGGAAAGTTGAGATATTGTTTAATTTAAAGTGAAAATTGGAGAATGCATTAGTTATGGTGTACAACATTTGTTCAAATTTATCAAGCCGATTTAGTTATTAAGTTTACTGAGTGAAACCCAAAAAATGTTGGCCAAAAGGTTTATTATTTATGTTTTTGAGTCTTGTATTTGTGTTTTGTTTAAATTAAGCCATCCATGAATCTTTTTTGAACTCATAGATCTCAACCAGTGTTTCACCATCAAAAAATTAAACCGGCTATCAGAAAACTTCAAAATCATGTAACTATCACCGTAAGATTTGTATCCAATCCCGAAGATATTGTAACGAGCCAAACATTGCGAGGCTTGATCCATCTTACTTTTTTCAAAATTGGATTCTAAAGTTCAAAATCATGAAACCCTCACAGCCAGTCTTGTAGCCAACCCCAAAGATAGTGTTAGCCACCAAACATCCCTCTATCCATCTGACTTTTCTCAACATAGGATTCCAAATAGCAATTTGGGCTCGTCTTTGTTCCTCGGGATCGAGGCTCTTAACATGCCAATCACGACGTCTACAAAGCATAAGTTAGTCATAGTAAAGTAGAGTATCAATGTTGTTTGGATCTTGAAACTCGTCTGGGTCTGGTTAAGTTGAGTGTGTTTGGGTTACCGGATCAATGATTTTGATTAATTTTTTTCAGACGAGTTTACAAAGATTTCGATTAAATTTTACAGACGCATTTCCAAGTCATTGACTACTCAATTATTGACACCCTAAAATACTAGTATCTAATATTGGTAGTACATAATATTAATGTATATCTTTATAAATATTCGGATACTTTCGGGTAGTTCATAATAATTTAGTTTTAAAAATATTTTAGATACTTTTAATATATTTTGAACTTACAAGTATATATTTGGTTATGTTATATATATATAGTTAATATTTTTATATATTTGGGTATCGGTTTTGATCTCGACTCGGTTCTGACTTGGTTTGGTTATTTTGAATAGACAAATCTAGTCAATAAGAGAATCTCTTAACAGATAAATTAAAGAATAAATAAAATATGAAAAATGATGAGAAATATTTGGGGCTGTGGGTGCAGTCTCTTTTGTTCTTCACTGTTGGTGAAAGAAGCAAATGGTAGTTATCTCTAGGGACGTTAAGTACAGGGTTAGGGCCCAACCCTCTTTTGTTTATTATAAGTTCAGTCCTATTTTAACCAAGCCCTATTTTAACCCTATTATAATCAAGGGTTAGGGCTGGTACCAGGGTTAGTTCATTTAATTGAGAAAAATGTTTCATTTATTTTTGTTCTTAAATTTTAAAGATAAAACTAGAAAAATTTAGATATAATATGATTCTTTCCTCCAATTTGTTGAACATCAAAATCAAAAGTTTTTCTCCCAAAATCGCAAAATCGAGTTTTTGCTCTACAACTAAAAATAAAGTTTTTCTGTCAAAAAACAAAAAATGTGTTTTTTCCACCAAAACCACAAAATCAAGTTTTCCCGCCAAACCCGCAAAATCGAGTTTTCCCGTAAAAACCGCAAAATCGAGTTTTACTGCCAAAACCGGCAAATCGAGTTTTCCCGCCAAAACTGTAAAATCGCATTTTCCCGCCAAAACAGTAAAATCAAGTTTTCCGCTGAAACCGGCAAACCGGGTTTTCCCGCCGAAACAGCAAAATCTAGTTTTCCCCTCAAAACCACAAAATCGAGTTTTCCCGCCAAAACTACAAAATCGCGTTTTCCCGCTGAAACAGCAAAAAACGAGATTTCCGCTGAAAATGACAAATCGGGTTTTCCCGCCGAAACCGGAAAATCGAATTTTTCCGCCGAAACCGCAAAATCGAGTTTTTCCGCCAAAACTAAAACCGCAATATCGAGTTTTCCCTCCAAAACCGGCAAATCGAGTTTTCCCGCCAAAATCGTGAAATTGAGTTTTACGGGTTTTCCAGTAAAAACTTAATTTTACGTTTTCACGGGAAAATTCGATTTTGAGGTTTGGCGAAAAACTCGATTTTGAGTTTTTGGCGGAAAAACTCGATTTTGAAGTTTTGACGAAAAACTCGATTTTGCGTTTTTAGAGGGAAAACTCGATTTTGTTGTTTTAGTTGAAAACTCGATTTTGCGGTTTCGACGGAAAATTTCGTTGTTTAGTTTTTTACGAGGAAACTTGACTCTAAGTTTTTTTTTGTGAAAAACATTATTAAATATTGTATAATAGTTGTGTGAATCAAAATAATAGGGTTAGAATTTAAACTCTAGTCTTATTAGGGCCAACCCTATTTAAAAAATGAGGGTTAGGGTTACAAATGGGTTTGCAGGGTTAGGGCTAACCCTGTTAGGTTGAGCTCATATTAACATCTCTGGTTATCTCCAGCTTTGTATTCAGATATTATGCTTTCGTATTAATAAAATTTAAGATTAAAAAAATAAATATGGTGGCCGACAGTGCATGATTTTCAAGATCATTCTCAACTTCTTATCTTCGCTGCCAACGAATCCGTCTTGTTTTATGTTTTTTTTCTTCTAAGACCCAAGACCTCCTTCTCCGACTAAGCTTTGGGACTCCGGCTACCAGTGATTGGATAGAACTGAATGGTTGGCGCGCCATTACACACACATCGCTGAGTCAAGGAGACCCCACAGTGTTATCCCAGTATCTACCCAACGTCCGCGTTAAAAATCTCTAATCGTGAATTCTCACCAGAAAAAAATATATTAATATGATATCTCACCACAGTATTAGCTCAGTATCTATCTATGGCCATCCCATCAAAGATTTTTCAAGAAAAAGTCACTTGCATATATTAAATATTTGAATGGAGAGTCTATCAAAATATTGAAAAACTCAAGCTAAATTTTTCAGTTTTTTTTCGATAACCGTGGAGATCCCGAGACCGAAATCAAACGACTAATCCCACGAGACCTGCAGCAGCCATGCATTCTTACCATTTAAGGCAGTTCGGTTAGCCAGCGGAAATCGAACTAAAGTTTTGCCTTACTTGGTTTTTATTTCACTCAAGCGCCATTAGACTACCGCCACTGGTTAATTTTTAAGTTTTTTTTGAAAGATTCACTAATTAAATGTTTGATATTTTTTTTTGTAAAAGACTCCAACGGTGGATTCCCTAATACAACTAGTTTTAGCGTTTTCTTTTTCTAAACAATAAACTCTTAGAGCATCATTATCTATGAGAGACACTTAAGGGCACTTAATCTTTTTTTAATATTTTTTAGTTGGAAAAGTGAGTTTAAGAAACTTAGTTAATAGATGAGTATATTTGTGTGGTCCAATGCAAGTTTCTTATTTAAGGGTTCTTAAAAAAAATATTAAACATTTTTTTATTAAACTTAAAATTTATTGATTAAATAAAATATAGTAAACGATAACATTTTAAACATAGATTTTAAATAAAAACATAAAAATAAAGATTAGTAAAATAAACGAAAATAATTTGAAAGAAGCCTCCGAACTCAGTTGTTGTCTTCATCGCGTCTAAATTTACGTCATATATTCAACTAAATTAACTTTAAATTGTTGATGCATTTGTCTATCTTGAATTTTGGCAATATTTATATGGATATCTATGAAAGAAACTCGTTTATAAAAAATTTAAACACAAGTAGAAGGAAATTTGTTTACAAACTTATTTTCAAAAAAGAACTTGAGTAGGAACTTGATTAACCCTTAATGAACTTGAGAAGGAAGGAGTAACTTGAGAATAAACAAACTTGTTTTCAAGAAAAAAGTTAATTGAGAAGGAAGAAGTAACTTGAGAACTTGTGAATACTAGTTTCATTTATACAAGTTTCTAAGACATGTGAATACTAGTACTTACAAAAACATACAAAGTCCGTGACACTTTCATTACAACAACACAAGCGAGTACAAGACATATCTTCCGCTGTCAACTTTCCTATAGCCTCCTGAGAACCACCAACGGTCCTGTAAGTGAACACAAAGTGTGTTCATGATAACTTCTTATCAACAATAGTTTATGTTCAGAAATCAAAACCAACAAAAGTAGAGAATCTTTTACTTACCCTTCAAACACAAGTTCCTTCTTCTTTTGAAGCTTCAGAATCTTTTCCTCCACTGTGTTCTCTATTATGAATCTTCACAACCTGCAAGACAAGAGAGAAACAAAAAAAGAAAGATAAAATAACTAAAAGCCTAAACGTGTGTGACACTATCTATGTGCAAGCCACAGATTGAAATTGAATCTATCCTTCTGGACAGAAAGATTCTTATAATTAAACATAAGAAGAAAGCATTGAGCATTACCTGACCATCGAGTTGCTTAGCGACAGATGTTGATCTTTTAAGAACTTCCTCCTGTATGCGGACATCGTTATCATTGTAGGCTCGGAGAAGCAAAGGGAGAACATGCGATACAAGATGCTCGCTATCAGTCTGAAAAATTACATAAAAATATAAGTCAAGCAAGGATCTTACCCTGTATGCAATAGAAAACAAAAAGAAAAGTGATTTCAATGCATATTTAGAACTGGTATTCGGAAACATAGAGAAGCCAGTCTAACATCAATATGGAAGCTTTCAAAGCTTTCAGTACTCAGAAGAGGAACAAGAGCGGGCAGTGTTGTCAACTCAAAGTCATTCCTATCCTGTAAATGTAATTATCAGGTTGGTCAAGGAAACTTCAAAGTTTTGTACAAAGTTACAGGTTGAGAAATAACAACATACACCATTTGTTACAACTAAAAAGTTAAAGGAGAACCTTTGCTGAGCTCGGATACAAGTAGAGTAAATAATAAGGAAAACAAGTTTTATCTAGAAACCACTGAGATCAATATATCAACAACAATCTAGTGAAGAAACACATGGGAGACTGATTATCAAATTTAAAGTTACCTGAGACTGTGCTATAGTTAGAAACATTGGCAAGATGATTGGTTGCAAAACCAAATTCCGAAGATACAAAGCATGAGACGATAAATCAAAACCAGAGGGTATTGAGAGTTACCATCTTGACATTGTTATTGCAATCCAACAACGGTTTCCTAGCAACCAAATGATAGGCAATGCATCCAAAACTGAAACTGTCTGACGAAGCTCCAGCTGAAGGACTTTTGCTGCGCACAAATTCAGGTGCAGTGTAACATAGGGATGGCTGGACCAGCGGTATTGAATCCTCGACATCATACTCCTGCACGGTCCATATCAAAAGACAAGCATCATATCTCGCTTGTACATTTGAATACAGGAAGTATAAGTACAGAAGTCTAGTAACATTTAAAAGTCTAAACTCACAGAATAGTGGTCGCTTAAAGGGTTGAAGCAAAGTTCTGACCTTTGACAGAGTAATTAGAAAATTAAAGTAACAATGACGATCGCACGAACTTTACAAACCCAAACTCTCAAGTTTCCAATAGAATATTACTTGCTTGCAAAGAGGAATTAAACACCAAAGCAGAACAGAACTACAGAACTACACAATCAACAGATCAGACTACAATAGATGGAGTAAGAAAGAGAAGATGGAAGGTTACTTATTTGCTTAAAAATAGGAGAGATGAAGCCACGATAGATATATTAGATCACACAAAAGCCACAAAAGCAGAAGGTGATGACGATGAACAAGAAGAAGAATCATCAGCGTGAGAAGCCCTATCGACCTAGGCTCAACTTAAGACGAAGGTCGAGACTGTTCTCTGTCGGAGAATAAGAGTGAGAATTGCCCAGAGAGATTAATTTGGTTGGAGATTTGATTGCAAGGGAAGGTGAGAGATGGGTTAAACTTAAATCCGAAGCAAAAGTTTACTACTTTGATCCAGAGAGAGAAAGAACAGAACCAAACGACTACACATGCTTATTAAGAACCGTCCCTTGCTTCCCCTCATTAAAATATGTCTGTTTTTTATTTTTTTTTTAAATCAAAACTAGATCTCGAATTTTTATTTCATTTATTTTTATATAAACATTTTGTTTTCAATTATAAATTGATATATATTATAATATACATATGTGTATCAATTTTTAAAACATAATATATTTTTGGTATATTTTTTTCATTAAATAAATTATTTCAAACTTTCACATGTATTTGTATCTTCTTCTATATATATATTTTTGAATTATTATTTCATTATTAAAATCGTAACTATATATATAAAGATTAGTAAAATATTTTTTTATTGTCATATTCAAAGATATTGTAACATTTCACAAATTTAGAAAGTTTTTAAATGAGCAAATCTCCAAAATGA
>NC_027752.1:42819721-42821711 GCF_000695525.1 Brassica oleracea var. oleracea | reverse complement strand
TAAACCCTAAACCCTAAATTCTAAACCCCACCCTTTAACTCTAAACCCTAAGTTTGTGACTTTTGATAAAACATTAAGTGCTATTTTTGTGACTTTTGACCTTGAGTGCTAGTTTGGGAACAAAAACTTGATTTAGTGATATTTTTGTCTTTTTCTCTTTTTAAATCTATATATATATTTTCGGATTATTATTTCATTATTAAAATTGTAACTATATATATATAAATTAGTAAAATATTGTTTTATTGTCATATTCAAAGATATTGTAACATTTCATAAATTTAGAAAGTTTTTAAAAGATTTAACTTTTCGCTTCATAGATTTATATTATCGAGTAAATAATTAAACACTTAGTTTTTGTTTAATTTTTAAAATAAACCATATAGTTTTAATTTTGTTTACATTGGTTTAAGGTAGTAAAGATTAATCATTGTTAGATAATATGATTTTTTTTATTTTAAAAATCTTTATAATTTTAAAAGTTAACATCAACAAATATTTAAATAATTATCATATGGAGGTATAGTATTACAACATTAAATTATATCTATTTAATTTATACTATCTATAAATTCAATGGATCATCTATTGTTTAAATCCAATTATTGATAGCCCAATAAAAATTTTCTAGTAGGCGCAAAATTTAAATGATAAGATCAAAGATTAAATATAACATGACTTTAGGAATAGATTTATTAGGTCTATTTTTTTAAAAAATCACATATGAATCAAGGTTGTGACTTTTGTTTTAATAAGATTAACTTAAGAGATCCACTAAGAAATTGCAATAATGATGCTCTGATTTATGCCGTGATTAATATGTTTTCTAATTTGTTTATTTTTATTAATAAAAAATACGTGATAGATTCGGATAAAAAGTAAAAACAAAAGATAAAATCCAAAGATGGAGACAGAGAGAACTATGAAGAGGAGACACTGCGATTTGCGACATGCAACCAATCGCAGGTCGCAGGTTACGCGACAGCAAAACGAACAACAACCTGCAAACTGCGATCAGGTTTCAGGTCGCATCGCAGGTCGCATGTCACATGTTGCATAGGTAAACGAACATGAACATGGCTAAAGTAAATTACGGTACGCCTTTTGTGTGTGTGCACTTTTCTAATATAAAAGGTTCAATAATTGGTCCTAAAAGACACTGGTTTATCTGAACACCGATGGCTAACGACTACATTTTCTCTATCCAGAAGCTCCTTCTTTTCTTCCTTATTATCTCGTGTCGCAATGCTGTTGGTTCTGCATCTATTATCTTCCTGGTTTTGATGGCCTCTTCCTTTTGAGCTTGAAACCGGGTTCGTTTCCTGAAAAAAAGCTCTACCAGAATAAACCGGATTTGTTCTGAGTTTGGAGTTAAGCAGGCCCAGCTCACAACATATTTAGGCCCCGTGCACAGACAAAATTTTAGGGCCCTTTCTTATACAAATCAAAATTTTAGGGTCTTTTTTTGCTTGTTTCAAAAAAACAAAAAAAAACTTTTTCTTGTATAAAATTAAAACTGCACGACTCTGAATATACAAAAAACTAGATGTTTTCATGCACCATATGCAGTAAAAAAAATTTAAAATATTTTTTAACAGATAAATATAAATTATATTTTAAAATAAAATTTTATTAATATTGCAAAAAAAAAATTTGTATCAATATTTTAATATAAATTTGACTTAATTAAACATAAAAATTATATTTAAAAATATGCATGTATATATTTGAAATTATAATCTTAGATAGTTTTCTATCTATTTATTTTAATTAAATATATTAAATAAATTTGTAAAAGTTGCTTAATTACCAAAAATTAAAATTAAACAATATTTATAAAATTTATAGATATATAAGAAAATAATGATTTTAAGATTAAATTTATAATTTTCTAAATTGTATATTTAAAAAATATATAATTAAATTATATTTCAAAATTTATAATGTCTTATTTGAATATATTTATTTTAATGATGATTTATGAGTTATT
>NC_027752.1:42782603-42819648 GCF_000695525.1 Brassica oleracea var. oleracea | reverse complement strand
ATATAAATTAACATTAAATGCAATTGTCCATGTCATATTAAACTATAAGACATGTCATCAATTTCAGAAGCCATGTCATATTTTTTTTGTGAAATTGATTGTAGAAAGAACATGTGGCAAAATCACTTGGCAAATATAGTCTAGGGGATATATTTTAAAAATATATAATTATATTATATTTCAAAATTTATAATGCCTTATTTGAATATATTTATTTTAATGATGATTTATGAGTTATTTCCATATTCTAAAAAAAATTCCAAAAATATAAATTGACATTAAATGTAATATATGAGTTATTACCATATTTTAAAAAGTTTACCAAAAATATAAATTAACATTAAATGCAATTGTCCATGTCATATTAAACTATAAGACATGTCATCTATTTCAGTAGCCATGTCATATTTGTTTTGTGAAATTGATTGTAAAAAGGACATGTGTAAAAATCACTTGGCAAGTATAGTTTAGGGGAAACCACATCGTGGTGGTCTAGTGGTTTCCATTAGAGGAAGAGTTGCCCTGTTGGTCCAGGCCAGGGATCGATTCTCCTCAAGTGCGAAATTATTAGCTCCACATGCGGCCACGCGGATATAGATCTATGCTTATGGCCTATTTGAATACCCGGGAGAAGATCCATCGGTGGGTTGCACCTCCAGTCTAAGGGATTTACAAAAAAATGGTGGGACCCTGTGCCAAAGCACCGTCCGCACACGTCCAGAGCAGGCGAGGGAGTTCAGTTTGTATGTTTTTTTTTCTTGAAAGGTATATTGGTGTTGGTGAGGAAGAACAAGTGCAGTTGTTCTACTATTTCATCAAATATGAGGGGAATCCTGAAGAAGACCCTATTCTTCTCTGGTTAAGTGGAGGACCTGGTTGCTCTTCAATCTCTGGTCTTCTTTACGAGAATGGTAAATTCTTGTTGTTATCTTGTGTCTCTTGTTTTTGTTCAGTGAATCAAAATTAAAATAAAAATAAATAAACAGGGCCTATGACTATGAAGTTGGAGGTTTACAATGGAACTGTTCCTTCCTTGGTCTCTACTACATATTTCATGGACTAAGGTATATCACAAAGTGTTGTACGTATTTAAAAATATGACTGAGATTACAACTCCACGCCTCATCTTTTTCAAGCTGTGCATCAGATTTCGAGTATAATAGTTTGGACCAACCTGTTGAAACTGGCTTCTCCTACTCAACAACTCATAAACTCGCTAGTAAACCTAGTGATTCTGGAGAAGCCAAGTGTATCCACGAGTTTCTTCACAAGGTACTTTTAAAAAAACTTACTTGGGGGGTCTCTTGGAGCATTTATGAGCCTTTTTGTGTGTGGTTGTTGTGCAGTGGCTAAACAAGCATCAAGAGTTCGTCTCCAACCCTTTCTATGTAGGTGGAGATCAACGATGATACTCCAGAGAGCAAACCAAGTTTAGAAGAACTTGATGCCCTCGAGGTAAAACTAGCATCTCTTAGTTCACTAGGATTTATACATTTTCATGTTACAAAAGGCTCAATAGGGTTCCAACACTTGTCTAACAATGGAATACATTGTCATCCCAGGAGGTTGACCGGTGGAGCTTCTTCCAAGAGGGTCAGACATAATAGTCCGACGCAGCTAGAGCTGGTGGAGAGTTATCAACTCGCAGTGGAGAATCTGGGAACTCATCTTAACCCTCGTCTTCAGATACTTCCTCGTCAGTTTCGTAGCCGCGCCCTCTGTTGCCGGGAAAATAAAGGACGACTACAAAGACCAAAGACTCTTTTTATCTATTTTATTTTGTGTTGTCTCTGAAGTTTCACATTATTGTTCACAAGGAAACCGACATTTGAAAGTCGGTTTTTATTATGTTTGAACAAAAGTGGTTTGGTTTAGCTGTTTGACTCTTTGGTGGTCTATCAAATTCACTGTGGTTCCGAAAATATATGTGGTGCTGCTCGTTCCAAATTATACTTATTTGTTTTTTTTTTTTTTTTTACTTATTTGTTTTTTATTAAAGGAAAAAACAGTGATGCAGCTGAAAACAAAAAAAATTATGTGGCACCGAATAAATCAAGACCAGTACTCTTAGAAATTAGATCCGCATGCACGGTTTCGAATTACACCAACTATATATAGGGTGAAACAAAAAAAAATGGTAATAAAACTAATGTCTTTGAAGCACAATATATCGGCAGAAACATTTTGTTTTTTTTTTTTTTTTTTTACTTATTTGTTTTTTATTAAAGGAAAAAACAGTGATGCAGCTGAAAACAAAAAAAATTATGTGGCACCGAATAAATCAAGACCAGTACTCTTAGAAATTAGATCCGCATGCACGGTTTCGAATTACACCAACTATATATAGGGTGAAACAAAAAAAAATGGTAATAAAACTAATGTCTTTGAAGCACAATATATCGGCAGAAACATCCTACATGCCGAAACCTTAAACATTTGCTACTCCTAGGCAATCAATCTTCTGACAAAGTTATCTACCTTTAATGGTTTTCATTATCAGATCATAGTGGTTGATTCTTTTAGAAACGTAATATAAATAATTATTAGCATCAAACAATTTCTGAAATAAAAATTATATGGAAAAACTGTAAAAATAATAATACAAATTTACTATTATTATGTATTTCATCTCTAATGGTAAGCTAGCAAATTTTTGTGACAGTTCATTGAAATGTTTGAATCAAGCGTAGCAAATTAATTGAAGACGATACGTTGATCCATGCGATGGATGAAATACATTTAGACTACAATATTTATGGGTAAACTCTTATTCATTTTTTCGCTTAGATCTATAGGGAAAATTGAGATATTTTTTTATTTTAAGTAAAAATTGGAGAATACATTAGTTATATTGTACAACATTTGTTCAAATTAATAAAGGCGGTTAGTTATTAAGTTTATCGAGTGAAACCAAAAAAATGTTATTAAATTTTTATTATTTATGTTTTGAGTCTTGTATTTGTGTCTTGTTTAAATTAAGTCCTCCGATAATCATTCTCGAACTCGTAGATCGTAACCAATGTTTCACCATTGAGAAACTTAAACCGGATATTGGAAAACCGTATGATCATGTAACCATCATCACGACACTTGTATCCAATCCCCAAGATATTGTAACGCGCCAAACATCGCAAGAACATTGTGCTTCTTTAATCTTTTTATTTGGCGGCAATTATCATCTTTTATCGATTTTAATATACAAAAACTATATTATTTTTTAAATATCCTCTTTCTTATTTAATGTTTTTTCTAAAAATAATAATTAAATTCACTTTTATGAATAAAAAGAAATAAAAAAAATTTGTAATTGGATATAATATTTAATCCATTACGGTTATTTATGTAATTGGTTTTTTAAGAATTAATATGAAGATGATTTCTCAAATTTATATCTATGTAAATTAATTAAATTTTCATTTTATTTTTTAGTATTTTTTCTTAATGTGGATGGGATTTGAGAAATACGATATTAGACTATCAGTTTATGTTATTTAAAAGTTATTTCCTTTTAAATTATTTGATCAAAATATAATCATAACAAATATTATTTAAAAAAGAATATTTAACTTCTTTCAAATTTTTGGCAAATTATGTTTATATATATAAAATTATATACTTTTAAAATTTATAGAATATTATTAAAAGAAAAAATAAATAATTTTTTTTAATTTTTCAAATGTGTTGCAAATTAAGGTTCATATATAAACATATATTTTGAATATTTATCACTACTTTTTAATTTCTGTTGTTTAGGTAAAATATAAAGTAAAAATCGTTTTATATATAAAAAATCTGTATAGTATTTCCTTTTATTATTTATGTGGTTTTATAAAAAGGAATTAAAATTAAAATGATTAATTTAAATTTATTAATGAAAAAGGAAATACATTTTTTTAGTATTGGCAATTGAATGTAATTTTAATTCATTAGAGATATTCATGTAATAGAATTTTGTAAGAATTAATATGAGTGCGACATGCTAAAAAACTGACTTCTCAAATAATATTTTAAATATTTATAGCTATTTTCTTTTTAAAAAAAATTTCTCTTGTTCATAGAAAATATATAAAATCTTTTGTATATACAAAATCTATATAATATTTCTTTTTATTATTTATTAAGATGATGAATTAAATTTAATTGTATAAATAGCTAAATTTTATTAATAGAAATTTTTTTCTAAAAAGAAAATTAAAATTAATGATGAATTAAATTTTGTTAATAAAAAGGAAATAAAACAATTTTGGTGGAGACAACAGTTTGACGATACTATTTTGGTGGAGACAACAGTATTGTTGATGCTTTGGCGAGACAAACAATACCTTCTCAACAACACTTTGTTTTTCATTTTTAAGTACCAAATTTCATTTCTAATTTGTGACATAATAACTATGTAAACTCCATTAACTAATCAAATGAAGAAATTATTTTTTTAAAAAAGTAATGGCAATTGAATGGAATTTTAATTCATTAAAGATATACGGAATTTTAATTCATTAAAGATATTCATGTAATTGAATTTTGTAAGAATTAACGTAAGCGTAACACGTAGAAAATTGAGTTTCAAATAATGTTTTAGAGATTGGCTAAAGCAATCGAATCGGTTAAGGATTAACCAAACCAAATCGGTGAGATTCCTTAAACCACGATAACAGTAGGAGACGATTCTTCAACCCGGTTTAATGATTGTTTGACTCATGCTCATGCTTCATTTTGGTTATTTGCTTCTTTTTTTTTTTTTTTGTCTTTGTATTTCTTAAGCAAAAAGAAGCATAAAAACCTCATATAAGTTGCAAGTCAAAGAAAGATCTGGAGGCGGAAATGCAAATCTTTATTGATCACGAACTTTGAAAGACATGCAACTAGTATGTATGAAAAAATTTGTTTGTCAAAATATCAGTTTATGTTAGGAAAATAGTGAGAGGTATCATCTTTAGTTTCGATGGAGCTTAAAAAAGAATCAGAGAACAAATCTAGAGGTGATGAAGCAGAGGAGATGAGAAAAAAAAACACATGTATTGGAAGACCATTAAAGGCAGGCGGCTACACGAAAAAAATCAAATTATACAAGGAAGTCTCACTAAAGGAGAAAATGCCGAGGGACTTGCGAGTAAACTTAAAACACTCAGAAAACTACATATATATCAATCCAAAATAATTCTACTAGGGGCCGTGCATGCAGCCTTTTGTGTTCTTCATTGTTGGTGAAAGAGGCGAATGTATGGTGGGCCACTTGATCAATAAGTCATGCCCGACACTGCATGTTATTCAAGATCACTCTAGACTTCGAGCATGCGCATCAGGAGTTCAAGGGGAGGGGGTCGCACGTTTTACGGAAAAAAAAAATATTAAAATAAGCATAAATGAAGACTTCGGTTCGTCCCGCCTCTCCCGAGTGAACCCGGGTCGTGACTGTTCAGCGGGCCCCACGCCACGTAGCCCGCTATTGGTCACTTTATTTAAATTTTTTTTTTTTAAATCAAACAAAAAAAACTAATAATAAAAAATTAGTTTCTTGAACCCCAATGAGCGGTTCACCGCTGCCCATGCTCTTATCTTCACTGCCAACGAATCTTTCTTATTTTATGTTTTTTTTTCTAAATCGACCCAACATCTCCTTCTCCGACCAGGCTTCGGGCCTCTGGCCAGCTAAGTGGCCAATGATTGGATAGAAGTTAGAACTGAATGATTGGCGCGCTATTACTCACGCATCGCTGGGTCAAGAAGGCCCCACAGCAATATCTTTCTACGGCCATCCCATCCCATCAAGGATTTTTCAAGAAAAATTTCTTACATATATTAAATATTATAAATTTATAATGGAGTCTATCAAAATATTGAAAAGCTAATGCTAAATTTTTCAATTTTTTTTGAAAGATTTAACTAATTAAATGTTATTTTTTTGTAAAAGACTCCAACTGTGGATACCCTAATACAACTAGTTTTAGCATTTTCTTTTTCTAAACAATAAGCTCGTAGGATTTATGCCGTGATTAATTCGTTTTATAATTTGTTTATTTTTATTAATAAGAAAAAACATAACGGATAAATAGTAAAAAACAAAAGACAAAATCCAAAGATGGAGACAAAGAGGACTGAGGAGGAGACAAAGTAAATTACGGTACGCCTTTTGTGTGTTTGTATGCACTTTTCTAATATAAAAGGTTCTATAATTGGTCCTAAAAGACACTGTGGTTTATCAAAACACCGATGGCTAACGACTACATTTTCTCTATCCAGAAGCTCCTTCTTTTCTTTCTTATTATCTCGTGTCGCAATGCTGTTGGTTCTGCATCTATTATCAAGTATCTTCCTGGTTTTGAAGGTCCTCTTCCTTTTGAGCTTGAAACCGGGTTCGTTTTCTGAAAAAAGCTCTACCAGAATAAACCGGATTTGTTCTGAGTTTGGAAGTTTGTATGTTTTTTTTTTCTTGAAAGGTATATTGGTGTTGGTGAGGAAGAACAAGTGCAGTTGTTCTACTACTTCATCAAATCTGAGGGGAATCCTGAAGAAGACCCCATTCTTCTCTGGTTAAGTGGAGGACCTGGTTGCTCTTCAATCTCTGGTCTTCTTTACGAGAATGGTAAATTCTTGTTGTTATCTTGTGTCTCTTGTTTTTGTTCAGTGAATCAAAATTAAAACAAAAATAAATAAACAGGGCCTATGACTATGAGGTTGGAGGTTTACAATGGAACTGTTCCTTCCTTGGTCTCTACTACATATTCATGGACTAAGGTATATCACAAATTGTTTTTTTTTCTTTTTTGAAAAAGGGTATATCACAAATTGTTGTACATATTTTATAATATGACTGAAATTACAACTCCCTGCCTCATCTTTTTCAAGTTGTGTATCAGATTTCAAGTATAATATATTTGGATCAGCCTGTTGGAACTGGCTTCTCTTACTCAAGAACTCATAAACTCGCTAGTAAACCTAGTGATTTAGGAGAAGCCAAACGGATCCACGAGTTTCTTCACAAGGTACTTAGAAAAAAAAACTTACTGGGGGATCTCTTGGAGCATTTATGAGCCTTTTTGTGTTGTTGTTGTGCAGTGGCTAAAGAAGCATCAAGAGTTTCTCTCCAACCCTTTCTATGTAGGTGGAGATTCTTATGCCGGTATGGTTGTTCCAGCACTCGTTCAAGAAATCTCAAAAGGTATGAATGTTTGTTCCAGCACTCGTTCAAGAAAATTTCATTTCCTAATCAATATTTTTGCAATTTCATAATAATATAGACATGATGATGCAGGAAACTATGTATGCTGCAACCCTCCAATAAACCTTCAGGTTCATAGTATCTACTTGTTACTTAGGTACACATATATGTACCTTGACGAACACATATAAAACTGATGGTTACATTCAAAACAGGGCTATGTGCTCGGAAACCCGTCAACGGAAGTTGCATTTGATTATAACCATCGCATTCCTTATGCTCATGGAATGGCACTGATCTCTGATGAACTTTACGAGGTATTGAAACACAGACATACGTACTGTTGTTTGAAAGAATATAACAAAAGTAGCTCAAAACTCTGTTTTGTAAGCAGTCATTGAAGAGAATCTGCAAAGGAGAATATGAAAATGTTGATCCAAGTAACACGGAATGCTTGAAACTCGTTGAAGAATATCACAAGGTACACATATTCATGAAGAGTTTAGTTGTTGTAAGATTTATCACTAACTCAGATTTCTGTGGTGCTTTTTTAATAGTGCGTTGATAAAATAAACTCAGCACTTATTTTAACGCCATTGTGCGAAGAATCTGAAGACACACTTCCCGATTGCTATGTAAGTAATCTATATTATCTTCAGTTAACTGTTACAGCATTGATAAAAGTAAACATGCGAGTTTTCATTTGCAGACTTATCGTTACGTCTTAACTGCCTACTGGACCAATGATGAGAGTGTCCGCAAGGCTCTTCAAATTCATAAGGTATTATTAGATATGGCAAAAGTTTCTCCTACTTTTTGTAACAAAAAGGAACAGTGTTTTTAACGTAAAATCAATTGGTGATAATGGATTGACCCGCTTCTCATATATCTTATTTAAGATATCTTCCAACTAACATATTCCCTATTTAGCAACAAAAAAAAAAACCCCAATGTATTCCCTAATACTATGGTTGCAGGAGAGTAAAGAGAAATGGGTACGTTGTAACTGGGGAATGCCTTACACACATGACATCAAAAGTAGTGTACCGTACCATATGAATAACAGCATCAATGGCTACCGTTCTCTCATCTACAAGTCAGAGTTTAGCCTCTTCCCTTTTGAAAGTAGTAGTGGATAATTCAAGGCTTTTTTGTAAACTTAAGTTTTTTTTTGGGGTGAACAGTGGTGATCACGATATGTTCGTGCCTTTCCTTGGAACTCAAGCTTGGATTAGGTCTCTTAACTATTCTATCACTGATGACTGGAGACCTTGGATGATATCCGATCAAATCGCTGGGTAGATTACTTTTTTCATTCTCTTGTTGTTTTCATTATTTAGTCGTACGAGCTCATTAGAGTCGCTCTGTTTTTGGCAGATACACGAGGACTTATTCCAATAAGATGACATTTGCGACTATCAAAGCAAGTCTTTTCTTTGTTCCCACTCAAACATTTTGATAGCAAGTTTCTCGCTTATGTTTCTCAACTGAAATGTGTTGAGTTTGATTGTAGGGAGGAGGACACACTGTAGAGTATAAACCAGAGGAGAGTTATATCATGTTCCAAAGGTGGATCAATGGCCAACCTCTTTAGCAAGAACAATATCATTCTATTAAAGCATATGTATATATATAGTTATCACGCCTTCTCCATAAGAAACCTTCAAGTGAAACTTTTAATGTGCTACTACATTTGATACTTTTATTTTGTAGTTTGATGTATCAACATTGTCTCCTATTATCACACATATTTAAATCTTTTAGAATAAGCCAAACTGCTGGGTTTAATCTTATTGTCATGCCTAACTTTCTGGCACTGGATGCAGACTGCAGCAAGAGTTTATTAGATAGTTCACGTTTCTGTACTAATTTTTGCATGGCCTTTTAAACTTTTTCATTTATAAATATTAAAAAAACACCATAAATTGCTTCACATTAGAGCATCACCCACCATTAGTTTCTATAAGAGCATAATTAACCCTACAACCCCATTAGGGTCTCTTAATGACTTTTTTAATAATAAATGTTAGTTAAGAACTTAGTTAAGAAACACCAACATTTTTTGTGCTCTAATGCTAGTCTCTTAATTAAGGGTTCTTCAAAAATACCTAAACAAATACAAAGATTCAGAAATGATTGATGGTTTATTATGGATAGTGTCTAATAAAGTATACCTGCATGAGAGGGAGAGAGATGGTTTCAGCAGAAGGTGCGAGAGAGTTGAAGAAATCAGGGAAAGAAGTTGCCAAGAGGATGGTGATGGCTGTAACAGCAGGAAGCATCTCTCCTTGGATCTTGAATAGCTCTGTCATCGAAATGGTAGCTTTACTTATGAGGAAAGAAACTGATAATATATACACAAAGAGCAATCAGAATCCAAGAACGAGATTGAGCTCTTGAGAAAATATAGATTTTAGCACTTGTAGTAGTACAGTTATACAATTATAAAATTATTAATCAAATGAAGCAATTCATCATCATTCATTGACTATAGTGGCAGTGAACAAAGTAAAAACTAATCAATCTCTTATTACTGATAGTGTAATAACTGACAAGCCTTCTCATGGACGTGTATCACTGTAATAATATCTTTATAACAGCCTCTTTATAACAGACATGTGTTTGTTAGAGTCCATGCAATCCACAGTCCCATCATTAGGCATACCCTGCTCAAATGAATCAAACGAGAAGGTTGATTTGTAAGAGAGAAATAGCACATAATTAGAGGAAAGAAGAAAACTGAAACAGCAGCAGTTGAGGCTCACCACCACCAGCCGACTCTAAATTCCTACAGTATCAGCTAAAACTTTGAACAAAATTGCCCGAGCTCGACAGCACCGACGCTTAATTTGGCCAAGCAACTGAGCATCATGGTTTTCTGATACGACTAGTATGTAAAACTTAGACTTGTAGAAACTGCAATGTAATTCCTTCAAGAACAAGTAATACAACGTTCAGAGTTTTACTAAAGAAGTACTCTCTCTCCTCACAAAATGATCGACCTTCACACTCGATAACAAAATCTTATTCTCTCTTAACATATATAGAAAGCTTAAATGAATCTACACGTCACGTCTTCCCATGTATCCTCTCTCTCCAGGTTGTTACTAACGATCCTCCTCGCTAGATCTTTATTCCTTCTCACGTGTTGCTCTAGATCTTTTCCGAATCGATCACACGTGCGTTCCCTCCCTTCCTCTGACTTGGGCCTCTCCTGCGGTATTGGTAAACAATAGGCGGCCTACGGGCCTCATACATAACATTACCCCTCCCATTCAAACTGACCTTGTCCTCAAGGTCAAGCTCAAGAAATTGCTTCTCGATCAAGCTCTTCCATTCCCAAGTGCAGTCAGCGTCAGAAAGTCCTACCCACTTAATCAGCAACTCCTCATGGCCTGTCGTTTCATTAACGCGATGTGCCAGTACTGCCTCAGGTACAGTGTCCAAGATCCCCTCAGACGTGAGTTGAGGTGGAATAGTGGCCGGACTTATCGAGTCTCCAATTGCCTTCTTCAGCTGCGATACGTGGAACGTAGGATGAATACGTGCCTCCGGAGGTAGATGTAAACGGTAAGCAACCTTGCCGACCCTTGCAGCAACTTTGTAAGGACCATAAAAGCGTGCTGATAGCTTCTCATTGACACGCCTGGCCAACGAACGCTGTAGATAAGGACGAAGTTTGAGAAAGACCATATCCCCTTCTTGAAACTCCACCTCTCTCCGGTGCTCATCAGCTCGGGCCTTCATAGTCTGCTGAGCACTTAACAACTGCTGTTTAAGCAGGATCCCTTTCTTTCAAGCGTGATTCAAGGTCGGCGTGTTAGTTGAACCGTTCTCGTAACGTACCAACGACGTAGGTTCTCGACCATAAACAGCCTTGAATGGTGACATCTGAATCGCCGAGTGGAATGAGGTGTTGTAGCTGAACTCAGCCCAAGGAAGATACTGCGCCCACGTCCTTGGTTTTTCTCCTGCGAAGCATCGGAGGTACGTCTCCAAACCCCTGTTTGTCACCTGCGTCTGGCCATCAGACTGAGGGTGATAAGCCGTTGAGAAGCAGAGGTTAGTTCCTGACAAACGGAATAGCTCCTTCCAAAACTGACCCGTAAAGATCCTGTCTCTATCAGAAACGATTGTCCTTGGAAACCCATGAAGCCTTACTACCTCTTGCACAAACAACAGCGCTACGTCTACTGCAGTGAACGGATGTTTGAGACTGAGGAAGTGAGCGTACTTCGACAGGCGATCCACGACTACGAGAATGGTGTTGACGTCCTCAGACTTGGGTAATCCCTCAATAAAATCCAAGGAGATGTCCTCCCAAATGCTGTTTGGAATGGGTAAGGGTTGGAGTAATCCTCCAGGTGCAAGTGTAGAATACTTGTGGCGTTGGCACGTCTGACAAGCCGCCACGTACTTCCTGATATCCGACATCATTCCCGGCCAAAAGAATAACGCGCCAATCCGTTTCTGCGTCTTGAGAACCCCTCTGTGGCCTCCAAACTTACTGTCATGATACTCCCGTAAGATCACACTAATCATTGGTGACGCCTTAGGAATGACTAGTTTCCCTTGCCTCAATAACCTTCCTTGTACCAACTGATAATCAGGGTGCTGAGTGGGGTCTTGTCGGAGCTCCTGCATGATCTTAGCCAACTCTGGATCCTTTTCCACTTCAGATCCCACCTCCTCCATTTGTATTGCTACTGGTACTGTCACAGCAAACAGCACAGACACCGGGTTCTTTCGTGACAGTGCGTCAGCGGCTTTATTCTCCAATCCTGGTTTGTAGTGAATGTTAAAATCAAACCCCAAGATCTTCGTCAACCAACGCTGATACTCCATATTAATCTCACGTTGCTCCAACAAGAACTTCAAACTTTTTTGGTTAGTCCTCGCAATGAATTTCCTCCCCAACAAGTAGTGTCTCCATTTCTGTATGGCAAACACTATTGCCATCAACTCCCTTTCGTATACTGATTTCAACCGCTGTCTCTCTGTCAATGCTTGACTGAAATAGGCAATGGGTCTCTGCCTCTGCATCAGTACTGCCCCCAATCCTACACCAGACGCGTCAGATTCGATGACAAACACCTCCGAGAAGTCTGGTAACGCGAGGACCGGAACCGTGGACATGGCGTTCTTCAGCTGCTGAAAAGCCCCGGCTGCCTCTAGTGACCATTTGAACTGATCTTTACGCAGTAAGGTAGTCAGTGGCCGTGCAATGTCTCCATATCCTTGCACGAACTTCCTATAGTAACCAGTGAGGCCAAGAAACCCCCGCAACTCCTTCAATGTCTTAGGCTCCACCCATTCTACCATCGCACGTATCTTCCCCTCATCTGCTGCGACACCATCTTTGGAGATGATATGCCCCAAATATTCGATACTTGAACTCCCGAACTCACATTTTTTTCTGTTAGCGTAGAGCTTGTGAGTCCTTAACACCTCCAACACCGCTTTCAGATTCTCCTCGTGTTCCTCTTCTGACCGACTGTAAACAAGAATGTCGTCAAAGAACACTAGGACAAACTTCCTCAAATAGCTTCTGAACACCTCGTTCATAAGTGATTGGAATGTAGCTGGCGCGTTGGACAACCCAAAGGGCATTACAAGGAATTCATAATGCCCATCATGAGTGCGAAACGCCGTCTTCTGCACGTCCTCCGCCTTTACCAAGATTTGGTGGTAGCCTGACTTCAAATCCAATTTGGAAAACACCACCGCTCCTTGTAACTCATCTAGCAGCTGATCTATCATGGGAATGGGATAACAATCAGCAATAGTCGCTTTATTCAAAGCTCGGTAATCCACGCAAAACCTCCAACTTCCATCTTTCTTTTTGACCAACAGGACCGGACTGGAGAACGGACTGTTGCTATCCCTGATAATTCCTGCTGCGGGCATTGCAGCTACCTGCTTCTCTATCTCCTCTCGCTGTGCTTGCGGGTACCGGAAGGGTCGCACACTCACGGGGTCAGCATCATTTTTCAGCACTATCACATGTTCTCTTCCCCGTGATGGTGGTAGCCCTTCAGGCTCCGCAAAGATGTCTCCATATTCTTCCAACATGTCCTGTAACGGAGGTGGAACCATAGTCACGTCTCCTTGCGAGCTTTCCACCAACTGCGCTCCATTATACTCGACCAACATTGCTTCTCCGTCATGTTGGATTGACTTCAAAATGGACTTGAGAGATGCCGCAGAATAACAAAGGCTAGGGTCTCCTCGCATTGTATACTTCGCTCCCTCAATTTTGAATTTGATGGTTTGCAGCTTCCAGTTAACCTTCATGTCGCCTAATGTCTCAAGCCACTACATTCCCAAAATTACGTCGGCACTCCCCAACTCTAATGGTAAAAAGCTTGAAACGATCGTGCAACCCTGCAACTTCAGCTCAAGGTCATCGCAAAGCCCATCTCCCCTGATCGTGATACCACCGGCGGTGAGTACATTGTAGCCCCGCGTGGTATCAGTTGCTAACTTCAACTCCTCCACCACTGCCTTGGATATGAAATTGTGGGACGCTCCGCTGTCTATCAGCACCACTACTTCTTTGTTCTTCACAGTTCCCTGTAGCTTGATAGTACACGGTGACGAGATTCCGACTAAAGAGTTTAGTGAAATCTCTGCCATCTCAACACTCTCCGTCGTCTCTTCTTCCTCCAATTCCACCGAACAATTTGAAACATCAATCTCAGTACCATCTTCCAACACCATCATCACTACCAACTCTGCCTTCTGACATTTGTGATTCCAACTATATTTTTCATCACACTGGTAGCAGAGACCCTCCGCTTTCCATTTTGCCACCTCCGCCGGTGTTAAACTACGGAAAGGAGCCTTCAGACGGTTGTGACTAGGTTTCGGGTTCGAGGCATTGTTCAACGGCGTTGTGATTGAACCGGGCCGACCCTTTTGTGGGTTCAGTCCTTGTACCATTTGTTGGGCCGGTTTCCCTTGTTGGGCCTGAAAGCGTCCATTAGATGAACGGGCTCCTCGACCAATTCCTTCTGTCTCTTCCGGTGTTTCTCCGACGGACCAATCTTCCACCAAAATCGCCACATCCATCATCCTCTGCAACCCTCGTGGCTCCATCATCTTTACCCCCGCCTTGATCTTAGGTTTGAGCCCATTCAGGAAAGCCATCTCCAGGATTGGGTCGGGGATCTCGGGCGCGTTAGACGCTAACGCGATGAAATCGCGCCGAAATGCTCGCGCCGTTCCCGTCTGGCGCAGGCTGAGGAGTCGCTCGCCGATACTGGTGTCTTGCGCCGGCGAGAACTGCTCTAGCACCCGTACTTCATTTGTTCCCAACTGAGTAATGGGTTTCGACTACGCTCCCATCAATACCACGGCAGCGCCTCTCCCGTAAAACTCATCCTCACCGCTCTCAATTTTTCTTCCTCCGTAAAATCTCCCAGCTCAAAGTATTGCTCGACGCGAAGCACCCAACGGTCCGCGCTTTCGCCGTCGAACAACGGAATCTCCATCTGACGAACCATCGATCCTTCTCTGCCCTCCAACCACCACAAGAAAACACGTTTTTGCCGACTGATTTTACCGACTGATTATGTAGTCGCTAAATATACCGACTGATTCACGACTGATTAGCGACTTTGCTACGACCGAAATAAAACAGTAGGTAATCAGTCGCCAAATAACGACTACAGAATTCAGTAGAAACCTAGTCGTTTATTAGCGACTGACTACAGACTAATGTGTAGTCGGTAAGCATCGGTCGGTAATTAGTCGGGAAATATAGTGACTGTTTAGCGACTGATATATATTAGGTGAAACCGTCACATTTCGGTCGTCAAAAACCGGTATAAAACACGTGAATGTCGTTACTAGTTTGGTGTAACAACCTTTTACGACCAAATATATCAGTCGGCAAATTCAGTCGTAAATCAGTAGGAAAACAGTCGGAAACATTTTCTATATATACACCCAACCGAGTCATTTTTTCTTCGTGCGATGCTTGAAAGAATAAAAAAGTCATAAAAAACGTTCAGTCACATAATGGGAGGTAATTACAACTACACTAACTTTCGAGATTGGATGTACAAGAGGATCGATGAAGAAACGGGGAATTTCTCGGAAGAGTTCACAACGGGAGTAGAGCAATTCATGGCATTTGCAAACAGTCAGCCTCTAACACAGGATAATAATGGTAAATTCTTTTGTCCTTGCAGTGTTTGCAAGAATGAGAAATTTCTCCCGGGGCATCGAATTTTGAAACATATATATAGTAAAGGGTTTATGCTCGACTATTATGTGTGGTACAAGCATGGAGAAAACTCGATATGGCTTTAGGAACAAGTTATGCTAATCCGACGCATTTAAGTGGTAGTGAAGATCACATTGGTAATGCAGTAGAAGATAGATATGTGGAAATGGTGAATGATGCATTTCGAGATAATGTGAGTTTTGATAACTATCAACATGGTGATAGTTATCAAAATGCAGTAGATCCGGAATGCAATCACTCGAAGAAATTCTACGACTTGTTAGAAGGAGCGAAAAATCCTTTATATGATGGTTGCCGAGAAGGTCACTCGCAATTATCATTGGCTTCTAGGATCATGCAAAATAAGGTGGATTATAATTTGAGTGAAAAGTGCGTTGATTCGGTATGTGAAATGTTGACAGACTATTTACCAGCTGGAAACCAATCAACTGGTTCACATTACAAGACAGAAAGATTGATGCGCAATTTGGGTCTCCCGTACTATAAAATTGATGTGTGTGTTAACAATTGTATGATCTTCTGGAAAGAGGATGAAAGGTGGGATAAGTGTCAGTTTTGTGATGCACCAAGATGGAAGCCTAGAAGCGAACGACGTAGAACCAAAGTGCCATATAGTCGTATGTGGTATCTACCTATTGCTGACAGATTGAAGAGAATGTATCAGAGCAAGAAGACAGCAGCAGCAATGAGATGGCATGCAGAGCACCAAGCAAAGGAGGGTGAAATGTCTCATCCGTCAGATGCAGCAGAGTGGAAACACTTTCAAGATCAACATCCCCGGTTTGTAGAGGAACCCCGTAATGTTTATCTCGGCTTATCTACGGATGGATTTAATCCATTTGGGATGTCTAATAATCATTCGTTATGGCCAGTGATCTTGACTCCATATAATCTACCTCCTGGTATGTGCATGAATCCAGAGTATTTGTTTCTCACAATTTTGAATTCTGGGCCAAATCACCCACGAGCTAGTCTAGATATCTTCCTCAAACCTCTAATTGCGGAGTTAAAAGAGCTGTGGTCTACTGGAGTTGAAGAATACGATGTCTCTTTGAATCAAAATTTTAATCTTAAGGCTGTGCTTCTTTGGACGATAAGCGACTTTCCGGCATATGGGATGCTATCAGGATGGACGACTCATGGTAGGTTGTCTTGTCCAATTTGTATGGAAGATACAAAGGCTTTTTATCTGAAGAATGGAAGGAAGACGTGTTGGTTTGATTGTCATCGAAGATTTCTTCCTCGTGGCCATCCATTGAGGAAGAACAGAAAGGACTTCTTGAAGGGAAAACATGCTATGAATGAAGTTCCACCTGAATCTTTGAGTGGTGAGCAAGTTTATTCTGAGCGGTTAAAAGGTGTCAATCCACCAAAAACGTCCCAGTGCGGTGGAAATGGTCACGATAAGAAGAAACCCGGATATGGGAAGGAACATAACTGGCACAAGGAAAGCATATTCTGGGAGTTGCCGTACTGGAGGGACCTAAATCTTCGACATAATCTTGATGTTATGCATATTGAGAAGAATTTTTTCGACAACATCATGAATACTCTTATGAGTGTGAAGGGTAAGTCGAAAGACACAATCAAGTCAAGATTGGATATAGAACTTCTCTGTGATCGGCAACACTTACATGTTGATAGTCGTGGTCAAGCTCTTTTTCCTCCCTACACACTGGGAGAGAGCGCAAGAAAAAGTTTATTGGAATGTGTGAAAGTTGGGGTAAAATTTCCAGACGGTTATGCTTCCGACTTAGCTAACTGTGTTGATATAGAGAAGCGCAAGTTTTCAGGCATGAAGAGTCATGACTGCCATGTGTTTATGGAGAGGCTACTTCCATTTATATGTGCAGAACTCCTAGACGAGAACGTCCATCTTGCTTTATCAGGTACAAATTAATTAATTAATTATAGTTTCATGATATATTACATTTCGAAGAGTGTTTATAAGTTGGGTTATTAACGATTTTAAATTTGTTTATATATTGCAGGGATTGGTTTATTTTTCCGTGACCTTTGCTCGAGAACTTTGCAAAAAAATCGCTTAAAAAAACTTAAACAATACTAAGTTATTTTCAAATTTATTTGCAAATTTAACGACTGATTACCTACTTATTACCGACTATTAAGCCAAAAATTCGGTTTTGCCTCCAAAAAATTATTGAACCGCGAAAATATTTGGTTATAATTTGATATTGAATTTCAATTTAATTTTCATTTTAAAAAATGGAGACTGAATTCCGACTGATTGGCGACTGATGATCTAAACCGGAAAAACCTAAAATTTTTAGACTTAAAGCCCGCGTTAACAAAGCCCAAAATTTTATTTCATCTCTTCTAATTTCGCGGAAGAAGAAACAGAACCAACAAAAAAACCCTAATCTCACTCTCAATCTAGAGCCACTCTCTCACGATCTCAATCTCCATCTCCATCTCGATCTCGATCTCAATCTCTCCCACAGATCTCGACGGCCACTCTCTCCCACCGGTCTCGATCTCGATCTCTCCCACCGAGCTCGATCTCGATCTCTCCCACCGGTCACAATCTCGATCTCTCCCGCCGATCCCGATCTCTCCAGCATCTGTCTCCGAAGATGGGTGGAAAGAGGAAGCGAAATACCGTCAAACCCAACTCCTCTCGGGTTACACAACGCCCAGCTACTTTACCAGCTCAGTATGACTTCATACCGAGGGATCCATCTCCGTCGATCCCACCCGTTCTCCCTAAGAACAAACCTCTCCCTAAGAACAAACCTCTCCCTAAGAACAATCCTCTCCCATCTGTTCGCGATTATCCTCCTCCGAGAAAGCTGTTTCCGGAAACGAACTTCCCACCTTCTCAATCAGCTCCGTCGCCTCTCACTCCAGCTGCTGCGAAGTCTCAACCTCAACAGCGACAAACTCACTCGACTGAACGTATGAACAAACTTCCTCCAAGTCAACCGGCTCCAGTTCGAGCATCTCAATCGCCTCACAGTTCTGAAGCACAAAATTCTCGTTTTCCAGATGAGGAGGAGGAGGAGGATATGTCCGATGTAGAGGCTCCGGTTCAACCTAATCTCGCCTCTGACCATATGGATCTTTTGAACTCCCTCCTAAACCAGCCAGGTCGAGCGAAGAACACAATTGTCCTGTCTCGCAACCTTGAGCCTGGAACCACATGGTATTTTGTCTTCCTTTCTTACAATTGTTGATGATTCAGGAATATAGATTTGTTGATGATTCTTTGATGATTCATTGCTTATTGGTTATTAATCAGTTATGTTCTTTGCTTGTTTTCTTTTAGAAATTTAATTTAAAAATTTGTATTGATGATAATTATATGTTTGTAGGTTTGGGTATGACAAGTCGAGCTTGTCTAGAAAGATTACCAAGATTTTAAAGAACAAGTTTAATAAGCCTTTCTACAGCTGGACTCGTGTGCCTAGAGACAGACAAGAACGCTACTTTCTGGAATTTGCCGTAAGTTTCTCTGTCTCTTCTCTGTTTTTTGAACAAGTTTATTACACACTGTTTTTTTAATTCTTTGGTTTTTGATGGCTAACTAGTATCTTCTATGTTCATTTGTAGAAAACTCACACATGGGATCCATCATTGACTGGTGTTGTGCAAGAACATTTCGAGGCCATTGCTCTTCTACGAATGAAAGACATGGTCAGCGAAGTAAGGACATCTCGGCAGCAGCCTAATTGGATAGGCGACACACTCTGGAAACTAATGACCGACTATTGGGACACTGACGCTGCGGTTGCAAAGAGTGCTACAGCATCAGCATCTAGAATGTCTGACCGTCAAGGTCTTGGCTTTCACACACATAACTCTGGCCAGAAGTCTTATATGCAGCTCCACCAAGAGATGGTGAGTCCCTACTTCTTATCTGTTCATTGTGATAAGTCTGTTTGGTTTTTAAACATTTTATACTGATCTTTTCTTCCATTTTACTTCAGGTTGTTGAATTGGGAAGACCAGTGAGCTTTGGTGAAGTATTCATCAGAGCTCATACAAAGTCAGATGGAACCTTTAGTGATTTCAAAGCTAAACAAGTTATTGAGGCTTTCAAGAAGCAAAAAGAAGCTAAGTTGGCCACCCTTGAGACTGATGATCACACCGAGACTGGGCAGCATCCACCACTATCAATAGAAGAGGAGAATGAGCTGTTTATTCAGGTTGGGTTTCTTACTCAACATTTTCTTTTTTGCATTCATAATAGTCTCTCACTTGTTATTGATATAGTCTTGCTTGTTATTGCTTGTTATAGGCCACTTTCACCAATGACAGGGGGCAAATTTATGGCCTTGGAAGCTTGAAGAACCAACTTAATGAAGTGGCATATGACCCAAGAAGCTTGTCCTCTTTCATCCAAATGCAACAGCAACTTGAAGAAGCTCAACGCCAAATCAAAGAACAAGCTGCTCTTCTTGCAAAGGCTGAGGAAGATCGTGCCCAAGCTGCTGCTGCTGCGGCAATGGTTGAGGAAGAGCGTTCCAGAGTTATAGCTACTCAGCAAGCTACGATCGATGAGTTGTTAATGGTTCGGAAGTACATCGCCACCACAGACCAGAGATTCTTGGACTTCATCTCCAAAGAAACAGCTTCATCTGATCCCCATCATGTTTAGGTCTTTCCCTTCTCCTATGTGAAAAACTACCTTTTGGATGTGTGAAACTTGTAAACTCTTTGGAGTTCTTTCTGTTTGAAACTTGAATACTCCTAAGTTATGGAGTTCTTTTGTTTGTGTATGGTACATGTATTTAAAACTTTTATGATTTCAAAATCGTTTTTAGTAGTACTAATAGCAGATTTAAATAACAAATCATGGACAAGAAAAACAATACACCAAAATCATATATTTAACAGCCAAAAAAATATGGTAATTAGTCGCGTATCAGTCGCTAAATCAGTCGTATATTTTAAGCATTTCAGTCGCTAATCAGTCGTGATTCGGTAGCAGTAATATACCGACTGTTTTCCTACAGAGATAGTTAGTCACTAAGTCAGTCGTGTAATCAGTCGCTAAATGCAGTCGTTAAACTCAGTCGTTAAATTCAGTCGCTAAACGCAGTCGTTAAACTCAGTCGTTAAATTCAGTCGCTAAACGCAGTCGTTAAACTCAGTCGTTAAATTCAGTCGCTAAACGCAGTCGTTAAACTCAGTCGTTAAATTCAGTCGCTAAACGCAGTCGTTAAACTCAGTCGTTAAATTCAGTCGCTAAACGCAGTCGTTAAACTCAGTCGTTAAATTCAGTCGCTAAACGCAGTCGTTAAACTCAGTCGTTAAATTCAGTCGCTAAACGCAGTCGTTAAACTCAGTCGTTAAATTCAGTCGCTAAACGCAGTCGTTAAACTCAGTCGTTAAATTCAGTCGCTAAACGCAGTCGTTAAACTCAGTCGTTAAATTCAGTCGCTAAACGCAGTCGTTAAACTCAGTCGTTAAATTCAGTCGCTAAACGCAGTCGTTAAATTCAGTCACTAAGCCGTCGTAGAATAGTCACTAAATAAGTCGTAAATCAGTCGCCATATGCCCTACTAATTACCGACTGAAGTTACGACTGATCATAATAGTCGTCAAACAGTCGCTAAATACCGACTGTTTTACGACTAAAATATTTAGCGACGAGGTATATTACGACGACTCTTATCAGTCGTCAATCAGTCGGAAATGACCATTTACCGACTGAATACCGACTAATACCGTAGTCGGAAACGACCTGTTTTCTTGTAGTGAACACTCCCCACGGCGGTGGTTGTGTCGTGACAGATCCTGATGATGGTCCATAGTCTCCCGCAAACCTTGCTCCGAACAAGTTTCGCGGTTCCTCCATGACTCCCTTTCCAGATCCTTCTCCGTGATACACCTTTGGCTTGATCGGCTCGCCTGGGTTGGAGATCACACCGGAGGTAACCAGCCCTGCATCTCGCCGGACTTCCCCCCCCCCGATCTGATCGTCCTTCCTCAGGTCGAGCTTCTCAAAACCCATGGTGAGCAGCTTCATCATCTCGGTCATCTTCGCCTCCATTCGTTCCTCCAGCGTGGACAGCTTCCCCTCCATGGCGATCAAACGTTCATCGTCACGTTGGATCTGCTCCACCGCTTTGTCCTCAGGTTTCCTCGGTGCCATCGCAAACGTCCAGGTTCGTCTTGCTCTGATACCAAATTTGATATGACTAGTATGTAAAACTTAGACTTGTAGAAACTGCAATGTAATTCCTTCAAGAACAAGTAATACAACGTTCAGAGTTTTACTAAAGAAGTACTCTCTCTCCTCACAAAATGATCGACCTTCACACTCGATAACAAACTCTTATTCTCTCTTAACATATATAGAAAGCTTAAATGAATCTACACGTCACGTCTTCCCATGTATCCTCTCTCTCCAGGTTGTTACTAACGATCCTCCTCGCTAGATCTTTATTCCTTCTCACGTGTTGCTCTAGATCTTTTCCGAATCGATCACACGTGCGTTCCCTCCCTTCCTCTGACTTGGGCCTCTCCTGCGGTATTGGTAAACAATAGGCGGCCTACGGGCCTCATACATAACATTTTCAAACAAGAAGGCATTTTCCTCCAGAGCAAGCTTTGAAGGGCTTTCCAGTGTAGGACGCTTGTAAAAGTCAGACACCTGTTTAAGGAGAATTCATAAACGCCTGAGAACATGCAATGCAAACCTTTAACAAAGAGAGAAAAGTCATTTTCCTACCGAAGCAGGATTTGAGCCACTGACAAGTGTGGTGGATCAACTGTTTTAGCATGGCGAGCTTCTTATCCTTCTGAAAATCAACAAGAATGACTTCAATTCTGACACCTTCCTCTCCCAAAGCATGAAGCTCATTCGGAGTAGGTAGTCTATTATATAGTTCCTTTACTCTCTTGTCCTGCAGCCAAAAAAAAAAAATCACGTTAGAAGCAGCACCTTCCTAAATAAGAAAAATAAAAACTCACCGGAACAACTGAGTAGAAACCATTAGAAATGGGTTCACAAAGCATTCCAGTATCCCAAAGAAGCTGTTGTGATGCTGTTTCTCTCTCTCTCTCTCTTGAGTTCCACAAACAACGATGAACAAATCGTTCGGTTATATCGAAGGAAAGGTACAAACAGAGAAAGAATCGCTTCTGTGTCGTGCAATCCCTAGTGAATAAGAAAGGATCGAGAGATCATCGGGAGATTTTTTTTGACACGTGTACTCAAGACACGGTTCTTGCTTCCGGTTTAATAAGACCATGATTAACCCATAATTTTTAGAATGAGATTCTTAACTCATGATTTAACATTTTTTTGTTTTTTTGTTTTTTTTTTACACTTTTTGGTTAAAAACCGACTTTTATATCTCTTATTTAAAACCGATTTTTAACTTTTCTTAGTTAAAAACTAAAAAACGGTTCTTAACCGAACCCAAGTTACTCATACTCTTAGGTAAGGTTAAGAGAAGTTCCTTGTATTAATTACAATTTAAAAAAAAATATATTACAATAATGCTAAGAAATAGAGACCGAATTTAATCATACTCTAAAAGTTATTATGTAAACATAATAATAACATTATCTTATTCTAATACAATTTTGTAATTAAATTTTATTTTATTTCAAAAATTTGTGGCTAACAATCTTACACATCAAAGAAGAGTATTATGGGAATTTCTTGCAGACTGTATTTTAAGAACCTTTTCTATTTTCTTTTTATTATTGTAATTTTCTTTATTTCATAAGAATCCCATAAAAAATCTTCATTGGACATGCTCTTAATGTTCTTATTAGATTAAAATTAAAATTAAAACTAAAACAAAACATTATTACTCCTAATAAAATTAATCATCTTCTTGTTTTTTCGTTATAGTCTTTGCTTTGTACTTGGTGTCAAATGAAGCTTGCTAAGAAAACACCGTAATATTTCGAAACCTCCTTCCTGATAATCGTGTTCTGAGAGTTAATTTTGAATCGAACAAAAAGGATTGTGAAATCGGCAAATTCAAAGGTGTTCCACATCGTATTAACATACGTGAGGCTTGCATTGAAAGAACAACTTGGACATGCTTATTGCAACAAGGAGGTTTCACTTCAATTTTTAGAGCATGGTTAGGAAATGTAATTCCTCGATGTGGAGAGTAACGATCGTATATGTTGCCAAAGAGGTTGGAATTTACAAATCCGAAAATGCTGGTCCAGAATTGTTCGACCAGCACACAAAAATATTCAGGGCTAAGCAGATTGGGGATAAGTTATATATATATATCAGAGATGGCAATAATAGATCTGGACAGCGGGCCTAGTCTGTAAAGGACTGTCGCGGGACGGTATTGGGACGAGATTTTCTAGCTCCGTAAATTTGCGTGCTTCGCGGGACGGGTCTTTGCTGGACTAGACCATTTGCGGAATGGGCCGAAACTGGATCATGTGGGATTACATTTTTTTCTTCATTTTTTATTTTACCTGAAAAAAACGAGAAAAAAGTGAGAAGAAAGCGATTCTTGTGACTTTGTCCCCAGAAAACATAAGGAGTTCTGACAATGATGATTCGAACTCCGGTGATGATGATTCGAGCTCCGGCGACTCCAACTCCATCGATGACGATTCGAGCTCTGGTGGTGTTTTGATTTGGTTTTCTCTTTTTATTACACACAACTATGAATTGTTTTATTACAGTGTGATATTTTTTGTTTAAGTTGATTGGTTTTGTTTTCAGTACTGTGAAATTATGTTTTTCTTAAATTAAATTTGGTTAAAATGGTGTTGTTTAGGAGAAAAGTTAGTTGTATATCACATCACTTGTATAATTTGGTAAATTATTACAAATTATTACAACGACAATAATTCAATCAGATTCAAACTTAACAAAAGCTTATGCTGATAATAAAATAAGGATTTTAACTCAAGAACGCAAGCACAAACAAAGCTTTGTGGCATTGATTTTGATAAGGCTTTTAGTGAAACCTAATGAACTCTCTTCAACTCTTTTACATAACTCTTCTACTTGAACATTCATGAAAGAAGCTGTAGCAGGCGGTTTGATAAGGAGGTGTCCTACGGGACGGCCTGCGAAGGCCTATATATTCTGCGGTATGGGTTTGGGCTCGCATTTTGAAGACCACAGTCCGCGCGGGATAGGTCCGCTATGACCCGCTCGACGACTTACCTGCCGCGATACTGGATGGAACGGGATGGGTAAACCTGTTTGAAATCTCTGAGATATATGTTTTCATTTTGCTCTTGATATTGACATTTTGGCTTTGACATAAGGGGAAGTAGTAAAGTTAATATTAAAATATCAAAGGTTTGATTTTTTAATTTATTTTATAATTTTTTAATAAAGAAATAAGCGATCTATAAAGCAAAATAATTAGAGAATTCCCATATATATGTCTAAGAACTGTTTAAACAATTATCACTATATTCTTAAATGATATACATTGCACTAGTTAAGGTGCTGTGTGGTTTCTTAAATGGATATTTGAAAATCATGAATTGATATATATTGATATATATATATATATATATATATATGTATATTTTACCTTCTTAATTCTTTTACAATACTTAAGGATGTTTTTGGCCGGAACAATACTTAAGTATATAATACTGAAAGTATGTACTAATGTGTATTGAATGGTATGTTGTGGTTGCATGCACTCCATGTTATCCAGTCGACTCTTACATAATCATTGGGAATAAACAATTATTGGCCACTATCGTTTTTAAGCTAATTATTAGCTACATCCAACAATGTAGAGTAGACTTTTTAGAAAATAACACAGCACCTAAATTCACATATTTATTGATTTCTTATTACTTAGTAATATTCTTTACGTGAAGTGGGTGCTCTTTCAGTTACAAAAAAAAAAAAAAAAAAGTGGGTGCTCTTCACATCATGCAACATGAACAAATCGGCATATACTTCATAATACGTACACACGCCAACATGTATTAACTATATTACTATTATATATTAAAACTGTAGTTTATACACAAACCACAAGTTAGACTTTCAGTTCACAGTTGTTGGCACAAAATATCAGTAGTAAATAATTATGCGAATATGCATGAAAATTGTAAATTAATAATCAACCGACCAAACATAACACCCTATTCCATTCTTCTCACATAAATTCATAGTTGACAATATTAACTGAACTCACCGCATTTGAAAAATGTATATAACACACATCGTTGATGTTAGCATGCTGATTAATTTTCCACTTGATTGATATGGTCATTTTTCTTCTCATGAAATTACACGTTTTGGAATTTGTTTCAAACTAAGAGAATTGGTCATTGTCTAGTTATGCTTCCCCAGTTATTGTCTCAACTCTCAAGTCTGGTTTTATAAGTCGTCGTACTCTTACGACTTATTGGGTGGACTTTAGTTTTTTCTTTCGTAAGTCATTAGAAATTAAATAGAAGAGTATTTATGCGCTAAACCAACACGTGCAAAGAGATGCGTACGTAGACGTATAAGAAATATGCCAAAAATGAAAAAAAAATATATATATATGCCAAAAATATAAATAAACAAAACAAAATAAAAAGGAACAATATGGGAGTGGAGTAATGGTAGAGAGATAGGAAGGCAGAGCCGTAGGTTCCGTGAGAGCCAGGCTTGCACTCTCATTAATTTATACATTCGTTCACCATAAGTAACCTCTAAGCCTCTACTTCCATTTTATTTTAGTGTTTTTGGCTTATCATTTATATTTTCTCAACGATGGTAGAAGATCACATAAGAATATTCAAAACTAGTTTTGGTAAATATATAGCTCTGGTGTGAAACTTATAAGGGATATACAATATAGCATATGATTAGTTAAAATTGGATCGTTATTTGTATCAGTCACAAGAATGTTATATTGATCAGTTTCGGTAATTAACCGAAAGATGTTAGTCCGCTTCGTATTTGAAACATTGGTATTTAGATCTCTAACCACATGTTATTATCTTTTTAAGAAGCCACGTGATTCTTTAGGCATAACAGAACTAATCCAAGAATAGGTTGTTTATACAGAGTAAAAGAAAGCGATGTTGAAGAGACAAATAATACATTACTCAAGTTATTGTCTAAATTTACACATAAAAATTGTAATAGACAATAACAGAAGTACTAAAATTTAAGAGGTTGCTAAAAGACAAGTCCAACATATTCCACACACTTGAGAATGTGTTGTCTCCCTTTGACTCCTCTCCATAAATCACTCTCTATTTATGTATGCATCTCTCCAATCCACACACATACATCTCTCTCCCTTAACACACATAAACATCCTAGTTTATATATTTGTAATCCTCACCATCTCCATCTTCAAATTCAACTCTCTCTAATTCATCTTCTAGCTCTTCCCTCTTTAATTACTTTTTTGAATCTATTTATATAGCCAATGGAGACAGCAGAGGAGGCGATATCGGCAGCTAAAGAGCAAGCCTTGATCCTTAAAGGGAAGAGGACTAAGAGGCAGCGTCTGCAGTCCCCAATCCCTTTCTCTATCGTCCCTCCTATGTCTTCTCAAGAACCTGATGTGGAAGATGAGTCCACCAGTCTTGTTTCCAAGGAGAAGAGTCTCAATGATGAGATCAACACCAACAAGAATGATAACAACATGTTAAGCAATGGTGTGACATCTCCTGCCTCTTCATCTTCTAACAACAATGCAACATTAAAGACCGCCGCTGACGAGGAAGACCAAGACATGGCTAATTGTTTGATCCTCCTCGCCCAAGGTCACTATACCCCTCAACAACAACCACAACAAACAAGACAGTTTATGATGAGTTACCAAGAATCTGGTAATAACAATAACAATGCGTATAGATCTAGCAGCAGAAGGTTTCTCGAGACATCTAATGGGACCACGAGTGGAGGCAGAGCCGGTTACTATGTTTACCAATGCAAAACGTGTGACCGGACTTTTCCTTCTTTCCAAGCTCTTGGTGGCCATAGAGCCAGCCACAAGAAGCCTAAAGCCGCAGCGGGTCTTCACTCCGACCATGACCTCAAGAAGTCTATCTACAACGACGCCGTTTCTCTTCATCTCAACAACGTCCCCGCCGCAACTCCTAACAATAATAGTAGCCACAGGTCGCTTGTGGTGTACGGCAAAGCGAATAACAATAAAGTCCATGAATGTGGGATATGTGGAGCTGAGTTCACATCCGGACAAGCCTTAGGTGGTCACATGAGACGTCATAGAGGCGCAGTGGTGGCCTCAGCAGCATCCGCTTCCACCGCAACGGTTAGGGTTGCGGCCACTGCGGGTACAGCAAACACGGCTTTGTCATTATCACCTATGTCGTTTGACCAAATGTCGGTTCATCCGGTTCAGGCTCCGGTTAAGAGAGCGAGGAGCGCGGTTGTGTCGTTAGATTTGGATCTGAATCTACCTGCCTCGGAAGATGTGAATCGAGTCAACGGATTAAGCTTTGCTTCAAAGCAAGAACAGGAACAGGAACATGAACATGAACAAACACATCAGAGAGAAGAACAAAAAACTCTTGTTTTGTCTTCCGCTCCTACATTGGTGGATTGCCATTACTAAGTCAAATATTTGATACCAAAATTCGTTTATTAATTTTTTTGAAATTTTACGCAAAAATTGATGAACCATTTTTTAAGAAAATTACTGATTCCTTGCTTGTACAAGAATTGCAAGATTCCTTTTTTTGTTTACTTCGTTTCAAAAGAAAACCCTATCATTATACAAATGCGCATATGCATAAATGCTATGTAATTACATCTACGCTAATGTAAGATCTTTTGGTTGAACAATAAAACTAAAAATAATATACTCCACGGTAGAAAGTCATGCTACATTTAATATCTAATTTTATCATTTAAATTTTGGACCTACCAAAATTTTTTATTGGGCTATCAATAGTTGGATTTAAACAATAGATAATCCATTGGATTTATAGATAGTATAAATTAAATAAATATAATTTAATATTATAATACTATACCTCTATATGCTAAATATTTAAATATTTGTCGATGTTAACTTTTAAAATTATAAAGATTTTTTTTAAACAACAAAAATCAAATTATCTAACAATGATTAATCTATACTACCTTAAACCAGTGAAAACAAATTTTAAACTATATAGTTTATTTTAAAAATTAAACAAACACTAAATGTTTAATTATTTACTCGATAATATAAATCTATGAAACGAAAAGTTTAATTTTTTAAAAACTTTATAAATTTGTGAAATGTTACAATATCTTTGAATATGACAATAAAACAATATTTTACTAATCTTTATATATATAGTTACGATTTAAATAATGAAATAATAATCTGAATATATATATATATATATATATATATATATATATATATATATAAGAAGATACAAATACATGTGAAAGTTTGAAACAATCTATTCAATGAAAAAAAATATACAGTAAACTTATTATGTTTTAGAAGTTGATAGACACATATATATTATAATATATACCAATTTAGAATTGAAAACAAAATATTTATATAAAAATAAATGAAAACAAAAACCCGCGCGGTTGCGCGGGTTGAGATCTAGTAAAACATTAAAAACAAATTTAATGTTAACTCTTTCAAAATAAATATAATGTTAACTTTGTTTAACGTCCCAAAAATCATGCAAATCATTAGAAAATGCAAGTATTTACTAGAATCGCAATTCACAAGTCACTAACACTTTTCTGGTACGGGACTTTGTCAGTCACGGAAATGGGCTACAAATGAATGATGGGCTTTAAAAGTATCCTATAATCTCAAAAGAAGTTAGGCCCAGGACTAAACACGAGGTTCGAACAAGTATGAGGCCGAAAAAGTTGTCTTGATATTTTAGCATTTTGTCCTTTATGGGGACAGTGGTGTGACGGGTGTCAGTTAGCTGACAACCTAAATAAATATTAAATTTTTGTATTTTACTGTTTCAAAAGTTATGTGATATGATATTTTCGTTTTGAAACTCTTGTTTCCAATAGTTAAAACGGAGCAGAACCAAACAAATAATGCATGTTATCATTACTGTTATTTTAAAATATATAAGTGTTGACAGAAGAATTATACCTATAATTTTGAATGTGGGAAAACACAATTTTAATAAACTTAAGAGAAGTAATAATAATGAAGAGTTATCGACTACAAAATCCAAACTACGAACTGAAAATTGAAAGAAAATTAGATTGGACTTGCACTATTAGTAGATTGGTAGATAGAACAAAGAAGCAAATTAAATGAAGATGAATAAATATTAAGAGAAAATGGGGAAGATGATGATTCGTGTGGACCAAGTCTTCTTCTCCTTTAGCTTGCCTTATTGGTAAAGTATCCTTTAGCAAGCAAACGTACCTGTCACTCCTTTATTTTGTTTTCACCTTCTATTCTCTCATTAACTTTTTCTTCTTCTTTTTGTTTGGGTCAACTTCTCAATAACTTTTGTGTACGTTTAGATTATTTTATCAACAATCAGTGTTACTATACTATATATATATATATATTTTTTTTTTTTACTATACTATATTTTAAACTGATGATATCTCTGGAACAAAGAAAACGACATTATCCTAGTAAAAGAAAATTTCTTAATTTTAAAAGGTTGGACAAAATTGGATACTGTTTCAGTTTATAAGGATTTAAAATATTTATTTGGTATGGAAATTGAACCGAAATTTCAAGGTTACATAAATAGCAATTTTTTCTTCAAAATTACAAAAATATATCGAAAACAAGATGCTTTGCATTTTTGATGATATATTAAAAGGGAATAATATCATAGTTTAAACATTTTCAGAAAAAATAAAACCATCCTATATTTTACATATATATCTCCCATAAATAGCAGTATTTCCTTAAGTTTTAACCCTAATTTGGTAAAATTTAAAATTTGAATACTCTTTAATAGAATATAAAATATTTTTTTACGATGCGTTTAGCAAAAAATAATTTTTAAATTTTTATTTCGTTTCGTAAAAAATATCACATTTAATTTAATAAAATATATATCACCTTGATTTGATAGACTTTTTATTGCATAATATGCTCTTTTGTCAACTATATATATTATTATTATTAAATAAATACAAACTATTCTTTTAGAAAAAAAAAGGAAAATACAATCTATTTTCTTTTACTTCTTACTTTTCAAACCACTAACAGTGATTCCTCTATTTTACTTCACAAAACGACAAAAAACTAAGCAGTAACATTTGCTAGGGTTTTATTACAGCAACCCTTTAGTGAGGGAAGAGAGAAAAAAAACATAAATAATCGAGAAAAAATGAAAAAAGCAAAACTGGAATCGCAATCCAAAACACTTGTTTTCTAACCTTCTCGGAAACGCAAAAAAAAGAAAAGAAAAGAAAAATAAATTTCTTGCAATTGAAGGTACCTTTAATCGTGGCCTTCTTCTCTCTTTGGTTTCTTCTCCGTATAATTAAAAAAACCCATTTCCCAACTTTCCTTTGGGTGTTCGTCTGGTGAGGTTTGGTGAACGAGAGAGAGAAGAAGACAACAAGTACGAGTCTTTTGCTTCAAATGGGTCGCGAATCTGTGGCTGTGGTGTCTTCGCCGCCGACGGCGACTGCGAGGGGTACTGCTACTGTAGCGGCGACATCGCTTGCTCCTGGGTTTCGATTTCATCCGACTGATGAAGAACTCGTGAGCTATTACTTGAAGAGAAAGGTTATGGGTAAGCCCGTACGTTTCGATGCGATTGGGGATGTCGATATCTACAAGCATGAGCCTTGGGACTTAGCAGGTGCTTCGCTGGGTTTCTCTAATCTCTCTTTGTCTCTTCCGTGTCTGGGAAAAGAGTTTAGCTTTATGGGTTTTTTTTTCTCTGCTTCTTCATGGTTTTGTCTCCTGATTCAATTCTGGGAAAAGAGTTTGGCTTTATGGGCTCTGAGTTGCAGATCTACCTTTTGCTATATTTAGGCTGTAAAACTGTGAAGAGATTGTGCATCCTATGGACTTATTAATTGGGCAAAATCTAGTTTTTTTTCTCTCAGATTTCTTGAGAAATTATGTATGAATTGAGCTTCAGTTTTGTTTGCTTGTGTTTCAGGTAATGAAGTTTGTTATTCTGTGTTTTTGTCTGTACTTTTTTAGTTTAGTGTTATCATGTCCAGTTGATATTGTCTTCTGTATTTCAGATTCCTTAAGGATTTCATGCTAACTTGTGCTTCCGCATTAGTTTGCTTGTGTCTCAGGACATGAAAGTTTGTTGTTGCGTGTCTGGGTATCTCAAGTTTGGGTTTTGTCCTCTGATGTGTTGTGTGTGTTCCAGTGTTTTCAGTTTTGTTTGCTTGTGATTCAGGAAATGAAGTTTGTTATTCTGTGTTTGGTTATCTGAAGGTTTTGAGTTTTGTGTTTCTTAAGCCAGGTTCATTTTTTGTCCACTGGTGTCATTTATTTCAGATTCGTTTAGGATATCTTGTTAACTTGTGCTTCCGCATTAGTTTGCTTGTGTCTCAGGACATGAAAGTTTATTGTTGCGGGTCTGGGTATCTCAAGTTTGGTTTCTGTCTTCTGCTGTATTGTGAGTGTTTTCAGTTTTGTTTGCTTGTGTTTCAGGAAATGAAGTATGTTCTTCTGTTTTACCATATGAAGTTTTGAGATTACTGTTATTAAATCAGGCTTCATATTCCTTAAGGATTTCTTGCTAACTCGTGCTTCCACATTAGTTTGCTTGTGTATCAGGACATGAACTTTGTTGTTGCTTGTCTTGTCTGAGTATCTCAAGTTTGACTTTTTCCCTCTTCTGCTGTGTTGTGTGTCTGTTTCCAGTGTTCTCGAGGTTGAAGACAAGAGACCAGGAATGGTACTTCTACAGCGCGCTAGACAAGAAGTACGGGAACGGCGCTAGAATGAACCGAGCCACTAACAAAGGCTACTGGAAAGCAACTGGAAAAGACCGAGAAATCCGCCGTGACATTCAGTTGCTCGGTATGAAAAAAACACTCGTTTTCCACAGCGGGCGTGCCCCGGATGGGCTCCGGACCAATTGGGTCATGCACGAGTATCGCCTTGTGGACTATGAAACTGAATCCAATGGAAACCTCGTGGTATAGTTTTTTTTATCTTCCAAAGAGTTACCTATCAGTTTGTTTGATACTGTCTAAAGAATCGTTTGTTTGGTTGCAGCAAGATGCATATGTGTTGTGCAGAGTGTTCCACAAGAATAACATTGGGCCACCAAGTGGGAACAGATACGCGCCATTCTTGGAAGAGGAATGGGCTGATGAGGGAGTCGCTCTGATTCCAGGAGTAGACGTTAGGGTCAGGGCAGAGCCGCTACCTTTTGCCAATGGAAACAACCAGATGGACCAGGTTTGTGCTTCCTTCATATATGCAAAAGATATGTGTTGAAACCATCTCTTAAGTAGTTCCAGTGGGTTCAGATCTTTTGTGTGTGCCCTCTTGGGTTCATATAACTTTGTAACTTGTCTTATGAAATTCAGCCAGCAAGCAAGGACCTCATTAACATCAACGAGCCACCAAGAGAGACTACCCCAATGGATATCGAAGTTAGCCATCAGAATCATCATGAGAATGCCCCCAAGCCGCAGGAGAATAACAACAATAACCATTATGATGAAGCTGAGGAAGCACTCAAACTTGAGCAAGCAGAAGAAGACGAGCGTCCTCCTCCTGCATGTGTTCTCAACAAAGAAGCTCCATTGCCTCTCCTTCAATACAAACGAAGACGCCAAAACGAACCAAACAACAACTCAAGCAGGACCACACAGGATCACTGTTCGTCCACAATAACAACCGTCGACAATACACCAATAACTTTAATCTCATCATCTGCTGCTGCTGCCACCAACACCGCCATCTCTGCATTGCTTGAATTCTCTCTCATGGGTATATCCGCAAAGAAAGAAAACACACCGCAACCTCCTAACAAGGAAGCTTATCCTCCTGCTCCGCTTCCATCTATTGAAGAGAAGCTTAATGATCTCCAGAAGGAGGTTCATCAGATGTCTGTTGAGAGAGAGACTTTCAAGCTTGAGATGATGAGTGCAGAGGCTATGATCAGTATTCTCCAGTCGAGGATCGATGCACTTCGCCAGGAGAACGATGAGCTGAGGAAGAACAACGCCACCAAGGGACAAGCGGTGCTCTAAAACCAACTCTTCAGGTTTCTTCTCCTTTGCATTCTAGCTGTAATATTATGAGCTATCTATGTAGCTTCTTCAGACGGATTGAGAACCATGTGAGTCTCTGTTGTAAAATTAGGATAAACCGGATCGCAGCCGCTGAGCTGGGTGTCTTTTTTCTTTCTTTCGGATGTTTAAGCATCTTTTGCGAACATGGTCAGGTTGGTCCATTGTCATATATTATCCTATCATGCTCTTTTCAGACAAGAACGCTATATGTTTGTTTCAAGAGTGCATGGTTTGATGGTCACCTATTTGGGCAAAAACCGTTAATAGTGGTCAGATCTGAGGGCATAATCGTCTCTTTACTTCTCGTACTGTATCTCATAATGTTCCGTCTTTATGAGAGTAAAGTGATTTTCAAGTAATACCGTGACTGGGGGTTGTCAGAAGGAAGGGCTTTATCGTCATTGACCAATTCCCGTAGGGCTACATCAGCGACAGCTACGGTAGAAGACTTTTGCTACAAGTGAAGAAACTAACAAAAGAGATGCTACTAATCAAATAAACATAGCACCTTTGCACACGGAAGAGATTTATTTGATGACCTCTCTTTGACATTTCAATGTTTGCATAGAAAGGGCATGCCTGCATTGACCGTTGAAGAGCTATTGATAATCTGAAATTGAGATTTTGATGTTATATACTAGAACACTTGTTTTAAAAACTAGTCTGTATCCATGTCAGTTTCATCCTTGGCCCTCCTCTTCGATGCCTTGTCAACTTTACGTTCTATAATCGATACAGCTAAATCGATCGAAGCTTGAAATCCAGAGATAGTAACTTTCCTGATAAAAAACATGTCAGAAGAAAGAAGTTAGACACTACATTGTTCAAGCTCTGCATGTTATTTCAGTAGCAAGCAAATGTTTTGTTAGACAATACCTATCAGTAGTTCCAGGGAGAAACCCTCCTCGGCCTGATATCTTTATTCTGGCACCACTTGACTGCCATTTTACAGATTCAAAAGACAACAAAGGCGTGAGAGATTGGTGATGATGAAATTGAGTGAGAAGAGAGTCGAAAGGGATCGGAAATATTGGAACGGACCTCACTGATCTCCATGATGTGACTTCCTTTACGGCCAATGACCACACCTATGTGCTCATCCGACACACCTATTGTCACCGAGTTGTAACTATCTTCCTATAATATAAACAAAAAAACATTTCTAAGTATTGGCTTAAACTTTTGAACTAAATATCTTATACTCTAGTTTCGTTGAGCAGAAAACAGCCATTCAAAGAAACATTTAAACTCTAAAATGACCTTCTTTCCAGGGAAGTCTAGATAAAGCATGGGCAGTCTCCTATCTTTTAGACTTTGCTAGCAGCCAGCATCATAGAATTTCTTTCATAATCACTGATATAAATTTATGACTGAAGATATATTGTGAGAAGAGAGAAAACCTTGTGATTTTGTTTACTTCCAAGAGATCTGCGTGACTTCACCGATTTCCATGCGTGCAAAATGTTGCGAAGACCTAAATCTGGCGTTGAAAAGGATCTTTAGAAGAAAATGAAGATTCACCAACCGACTTATTTGTTCGGAAAATTAGGCAAGTGACTGAAGTTTTGTCCTTGGAAGTTACAGTGCCTTACCAGATACCAATAACACTAACCTAATACTATCTATGACATATATAGCCGTGCCTAGTTGCTAGCAAATGCAGAAGTCATTACTTCTAGACACAATCACAGAAACACAGAACATGATAACGAAAGACAATTCAAGAAGGAGATCAAACTCAATTAGTAAGCCACTTGTGGAAGAATATACCTTTTCTATATGAATTGGGGGAGTGCATTTGCTGGGAGTAATCATCCTCTTCGGTAAGCTTAGTCAAAATCAAAGCAATTGCGCGCATCTGCTCCTCCATGGTTCCAGATAGTGTCAATAGCCTATCACTCAGCTCGAAGTCCAGAGGAGATATCTTGATACCAGCCTTGGAGTTTTCAATAAAGAACCTATGGCAAGACAATCATATACGTTAAGGGTTAGAAGATGTAGTAATGCCACATCCTGAAATTAAATATAAATATCCAAAGATTTGACTCTGGACCCCATAAAATCCCTTTTATTCTATGAAGAGAAGATTCCTTGTTCTCTTGAAGATATGAAGTATGAAACAATGACAACAACAAGAACACATTCTCATATGTCAATTTCCCAGATAAACTACGAGAATAGAAAGCAAAAAACTTACCTGATGGTGGCTCCTCCTTTTCCAATGATGCTTCCACATGAACTGTGTGGAATCACAACTCTTGTTCTCCTAAGCTCAACATCACTACCATCTTCAGCTTGAAGCTATCAAAAATGAGGAAAACCAAATAAGGATAAATGCAGACAGCTAGAAGCAATTGAGGTCACTGTGCAACATCACTGTGCTTCTAGCAATTCAGAAAAAATTACCTGACAGTGCAATTTAGCAAGAACAAGCTGGAATGCAGTGAGAACTTGTACAGTCGTGCCAGACATCACAACGATTCTACAAGTCGTTCCTGGGAAATATTCTTGATTACGCGAGAGCAGGATTTGAGCACCAGAGTGATCCTGGAACTGAGTGATGGTTGAGCCACCTTTCCCAATCACATAACCAGCCAACGCTTTGGGTACAAGGAAACGTATGTGCGTTGGCTTCTCACTAGAGTCTGAAACAGGATGAAAAAAAATACACCAGCCACTCTAAGAAACAAAGTATAATATCACCCACTAAATTACACTATTGGATCCTAGAGATAGTGAGCTCGATCTCTTTCCTTAAATTTTTAAATAATTTCGTCGATGATCTGAATATCTGATTATAGTCGAACTTGAGGGAAGCTAAACAGATAGAATGCAATCCAATCCAATCATCAGCGCCGCAAATCAAAACTTCTAGTTTTCTCTAATTCGATGGAATTATGCCGGGAGGAGCAAAATCGAATCGGAAAGTACCAGGTTCTTGCGATGGCTCCTCCGGGGATTCATCCGTCGTTTCGGACTCGGTGGAATCCATTTCCGCTGCGAAAGATAGAGAAACAATCAGCCGATGGAGTCTTGGAGATGAGGGAAAGAGAGAGGACTCGATTTGATGAAATCTGCACTTACCTCTCTGCTTGTGTAAGTATGAATCTCCTTCCGTTAACTCCGCCGCAAATTTTTCACTATGAGTTGTAAATCTCCGGCGACGTAGTGGTGATTCTCTCGGCGTTCGTAATCGTATTCTGTTAACCGCCTTCTTCGTGTTTGTTGCTGAGGTGGTTGGTTTGTTTGTCAACTCTGATTGAAAAAGAGTCAAACTTGTTATTTTTTTATTAATTTTGTTTTTTGTCAAATCCAACTTATTTTAATTAAATAATAATTAATTTAGGGGCAAATCTCCAAAATAGCACTTTTATAAGTTTATATCACAAAAATAGCACTCCAAAACTAAAATGACCAAAATAGCACATTTCTAAGTTTATCCTTTGAAAATTTTAATTTTTTTATTTTTCAAAATTTGAAATCTTATCCCCAAAACCTCATT
>NC_027752.1:42773782-42782499 GCF_000695525.1 Brassica oleracea var. oleracea | reverse complement strand
CTAGTTTGGAAACAAAAACTTGATTTAGTGCTATTTTTGTCTTTTTTTCTAAATTTAGTCCCGTTTTCCAATTATTTTTGTACGCAAATTCATTTAGTTCAAATATTCACTTCACTCTTTAGTCTTAAGTCTTAACTGGAAGTGGTCTCTCCTCTCTTTTAGAGAGAGGATTTTTTCTCTACTTTCCTTGTTCCCAAATTTAATCTTTCACAAGGAGTAGAGATAAGAGAGTTTTCCAGATCGGTTTTTGTTTCCGGCGACGCACTTTTTTCTTCGGTGGTCGGCCGGTTCTGTCTCCGGTGTCGCGTCGTTACTCTCGATGGTCGTCCGGCTTTTGTCTCCAGCGTCTTTGCCTTCTTCTCCGGCGATGGCGGCTGGCTTTCTTGGGTTGTAAAGGGTTGGGGCGGCGGATGATATCTCGATGATGGTTTATCGACGTTCTCCGCCGGTGGGTGATTCTGGTACATGTGATGTTTGTTCTGTGTGGGTGTGGCTCGGATGAGATCTCAAAATAGTTTGATTGAAGCTCTCCGAGAGTTAGTGCTCTGGCAATGATGGTGGATGCCGTGGAGTTGTGGTGGCTGTGATCGTGAGGTTTGGTCCCGGTGAGCCGGTGGTTTCCCGTGTCGGCGTTGTCGATTTGCATGTCGGGAACATGAAGGGGTGATTTCAACCACGTGTTTCTCTTTCACAGTGGTTTGAACACGTGGCTGCGTAGTCAATGCGTTTCCACTTTCGTGTTGGCGAATTGTTCAATGGGCCGTTGTTGGCCTTTGTAATGTTTAGCTGTGTTGGGTTTTTTGGTGGGTTAAATACTTTTTGTAATGGACTTGTATGGTTACTACTTTTATAATAAATAAAATTTACAAGGAAAAAGAAAAAAAAGTCTTAACTGGAAGTATTTTTCATCTCTTTATATGATGTAACATATTTATTTCTTAAAGGTATCATATGAATGTAGCATTCAATCTACCTACCTACTCTAATTGAATACTTCTACCGTTTCATTTCATGTTGCTCTAAAAATTCTCACGTAGATTAAAAAAAATCATTAAATTTTATTATTTGTTTTATTTAATTATTCTCACATAGATTGAAAAAAACTATTAAATAAAAATCTTGAATATAAAACAACACTTAAAATGAAACAAATTTTTAACTCTAAAACAACAATTATGAAACAAAAGGAGTATACTTTATTCACTCTACAATTTTAATGTTTTCATAAATAATAATATTTTAACATTAATTTAAAAATTAATACCTCAAGAAAATAATGTTCTATTTTCTGTTTCGTAAAAACTATAAATTTATGTTTTTCTTACAAAAAATATAAATATTTTTTAATTAGCCCATGGATTTTACCACTTAAAATAAATATCTCATAAATTGTATTCATTTCATAAACTTAAGACAGATTGTAGCACATAACAGGTTGAAGATTTTAAATAAATTAAATACCACACATTATAAGGACATTTGCTGAATCATAGGCAGAAAGAAAATCCATTATCTTCTTTTGCCTTCCTCTAAGGTCCATTCGAAAAATCTAGAAGCTGACAAGTGTGAGGAAGAACATTGAATGAGCTCTTATTTTATGGTGACCAATGACCCATTAATAATTTTAAAATTTTTTGTTTTGTTTTCTTCGCTATCTAATATGACAATTGTCACCTTCTCTCTTGCTCCATATATTAACTGCCCATTCTCTTCTTCAATTTCTCTCCGGATTTTTCGTCGTGTTCATCAATTTTCTCAAATTTTATCGATTTGTTTTTGTTTTTCCCTTTCCGTTTCGCCATTGACGAAGTACTCGTAGAAGAGGTATGTCTCGATAATCTTTTTCCGGTTGATTTCATTATTGTTTGGTAGAAATTTTCACCGGGATGATCAACATTGTTTTCCTCTTTTCAGGGAAAGTTGAATTTAGGGATTTTCTGGGTGGCGATTGATGTTATTGTAGTAATCAGGTGAGATCGATCAATATAGAGGACGATTGGGTGTGAAAATTTTGAATCGTTTGATTTTTTTTGTTTTCCCGGGGAACTTTGTGATGTTATGGTTTAGATTCTGAGTGTGAGGAATCTTGTTAATTGCGAGGGAATTGAGGATGACTGATATTGATCCTTCGCATCAAAAGACGGAGTCTATGGATGGCTCCGGTGCTGACTTTGCTCGTCGTTTTGAGGATTTCAATGAAGGTTGCATCTCATTTGAGTCTTGCAATCCAGATAATGGTGATCAAGAGGATGAACATTCTCTGAGGAGGAGAAGGAGGTCTGACCTCGAAGGTGATGACATAGCTGAATCCTCTGCTGCGAGAAGGCGCCAGTCCCGGATCCTGAGCCGCTGGGCAGCAAGGCAGGCTCAGGAGATGATTACCACCATTGAGAGGAGGAACCGTGAGTCTGAACTTATTGCTATTGCTGGTTTGCACGCTGTCTCTACGCTTGACTCGTCTTTCCTCAGGGAGGAGACGCACTCTCCTCCTCCTCCTCCTCCTCCCTCGAGGCGTCGGGCTGCTGCTTCTGAGAGGCCTAGAACTCAAGCATCTGAGATTTTCCAGATGTGGAGAGAGTTGGAAGATGAACACGTGCACAATACGGCACGTGAGAGGCTGAGGCCGAGGCAAAGAAGTGCTAATGCATTTGTGAGTGGAAACAATGAGAGCCTGAGGGGATCAAGTGAGAGTGAGAATGATTACAGATCTTCCAGTAGAGAACAGTCTCCAGATCTTGGCGATGTTGAGAGTGAGAGGGTGAGACAAAGTGTGCGTGATTATGTATCTAATGTAAGAAGGAGAGACGATAACCGTAGAGGAGAGTTGGTTGGTGATACTGAAAGAGAAAGAGTCAGGGTTATCAGGGAGCGTATGCAAATGACGAGTCAGCAGAGAGGAGCTCGTGCAAGTCGAAGAGAAGATCAACAACGATCTCTTGGCTCACAAGATGACCGAACTCATGAGAGTCCACAAGCTCAGAGGGTCCGTGAAGGGTTAGCCGTTGAGAATGAGGAAGGGCAACGGGAGGATACTCGTAGAGACTTGCGGAGATTACGAGGAAGGCATGCATTTGTTGATTTGCTCATGAGGATTGAACAAGAGCGGCAGCGAGAGCTTCAGGGTTTGTTGGATCATCGTGCAGTCTCTGACTTTTCTCATCGCAACCGGATTCAGGTTTGTTAGTAGGACTATCATCTTTGTCTTCTTTGTTTAAATGTTTATTGCATACTAATGATAGGAGGGGACAACTTATAATATATGGACCGCACATAGGATGAACTGTAAAATCTAGAGTGGGCTATAGAGTTTGGGAGCATCTTTGCTGGTTATGTTTCCAAAATTCTCGTTTCCCCTTTAATAGTGAAACGTTACTGGTGTTTGTACTCCGATTGACAGAACCAAAGGTGTGAGAAGGAAGGCGTATTGTACGCTAAGACTGTGCTACTAGCACCATATGTTAACGTAATGATAGACCTTAAATCCCTGTAACTTATCTTTCTAACGGTTGTAAACCTTTCGACAGTTGCTACTTAGAAGAAGATTCTTGCGGAATGAGCCACGTACAGATGAAGTTAGAGCTCCATCAATGGCAGCAAGTGAACTTCGCCAGCTAAGAGATAGACATACAGTTTCTGGTTTGCGGTAAAAAAAAAAAAAAAAATTCTTTCTTGTTCAATTATACTTGTCACATAGTCATTGATTGTGAAGTGTGTATATGTTATATCCTTGCGTCTCATTTGTCTTCCCACGCTCACTGAAGATATGCATATTATGGTTGGCTTTACATTTTCATTTTATCGACTTTAACTTTTGACATTTAGCTTACTCGCAGCTAACTTCTCGATATTGATACTGATGATCACAGGGAAGGAGTCAGTGACAGGCTAGAAAGCAATACTAATGTCGATAACATCAATACTTCCAGGATTAACCGAACAATAGCTAATACTACTGAGGATTCTCAGAGGATAAATGAGAGCTTGAGTTCTTCTAGACAGGGGAATGGTACCCCACTCTTACCTAACGATTTGGGAAGGTCTGGAAGTAACCGAACAAATATAGATAGAAATTGGGAAGAAGAGACCAGTCAAGAAAGGGTTTGGCCTGAAGTTTTCAGAACAGACGAGAGGCAAAATTTGCTGCAAGCAACGTTAAGCCAGTTAAGTGAAAGGGATAACGGTAACGCAGTTATAAACGAACAAGAAAACTCAGTTGATGACCTGCACCAGGATGGAACTGGGAATTCAGATGCAACTGTTCTGATAGAAGATCAGAGTGTATGGCCTGCAGATAACACTAGACAGTCTGACGGAAATTGGCCAGAGACACGGTTTGGAGCACTTAGGAGTCGCCGTGTAGTACCTATGAGAAGAGTAAACAGGCTCCATTTACCTAATGACGATAATGTTTACAACATTGAGCTTCGAGAGCTACTAAGCAGGTACTGACATAGTGGATTCGTTTTTTCTGTTTTCCTGGCATATATTCTCTTTGTTAATGGAATTGTTTTCTTCTCACTCCTGTAGGAGAAATGTTTCTAACCTTCTACGCAGTGGTTTCCGTGAAAATCTGGATCAACTGATACAGTCCTATGTTGAGAGGAGAGGAGGACTTGCTCACGTTGACTGGGATTTTCAACCAGCAATATCGGATTCTCAAGGACATCATACAGAGCAGCAACGGTTTCTACAGGACGAGGATCAGCTTGATGGGATCAATCAAACGCTGCCAACTCCACCAGTGCCTCCACCACAGCCAATAAGTCATCATACCAACTACGCTCGTCACTCTCTGCATCGATCTGAACTTGTAAGCCTAGAACTTTCAGGCCTTTTAATACTCTCTTAACAGCTCTGTGTTCTGGTGTCTTATCATAAAAATGGTGTATTAGCTCTGAGATTTCTTATACTTTAAATGTCTTAATATGGATGGTGCTGGTGAATAGGGATGGGAGATGATGAACGACTTGAGAGGAGAAATGGCTAGACTTCAGCAAGGAATGAGTCATATGCAGAGGAATTTAGAAACTTGTATGGATATGCAGTCTGAGCTGCAGCGTTCGGTTAGGCAAGAGGTCTCTGCGGCTTTAAACCGATCTCCCGGTGACCAAGGTTTTTGCCTTTTCTATCCAAACTTTCATTCCTAGTCATATGGAACTATCTGTTAACTAAATGGATAATGTCATCAGGTCTTGGAGCAGGAACATCCGAGGATGGGTCGAGATGGGGTCATGTAAGGAATGGGACTTGCTGTGTCTGCTGTGATACTGACATAGATGCCCTCTTGTACAGGTAGATTATTTGCTCGAACCCGTGATTTACATAACCGAAAACCATAGTCTGATCATATCTTTGTGAAACTGTAGATGCGGGCACATGTGTACTTGCTCAAATTGCGGTAACGAGCTAGTCAGAACTGGAGGGAAATGCCCGTTGTGTAGAGCGCCAATCCTTGAGGTAATCAGAGCCTACACTGTCGCATAAGCCCTCTGAGATTGGAGAACAAGGAAAAACAAACAAAGATAATGTGATTGTATTGATGTCTGAGCAAGAACAGGTTCGAAATCTTTGATATTGTTTTAAAGACTCTTCACTACTTTGAATTCTTCCTCTGGTTAAGATCCTTGATCTCTTGTTTAAATCATGTTCGTCTCTAAGTTCTTCAAGCCATTGTCTCTGCAGATTGTTTCAGCGATGTAAACTCTCTGAAATGGATCAAACCAAGAACAGCAGACATAAATTTATTCGGTTAACAGTAGCCAGAGGTATATTTTTTTAATTTATTGAGTGTGATGTAGCTCTGTATAAGAAAGAACAAAAGTAGTTGAGATAAATTTCACAAAGATGATTTGATATCATACGTGTGCATACAGATTCACCATTTCATGAATATAACTAATACAGATTCACCTATGAGCATATACCCAAATGATATTCAGGGTTTCTGTGAGTTTTCTTGTTTCATCTCGGCCTTAATGGCTAAAGCCAAGTGATCATAAGCTTGAGACCAAGCTCCTTCCACTTCTTCATTGTATTTCTCCCCCAATCCTTCTTTCAGTGTCCTCACCAAAGCCTCTTTCACCACCTGAATTCACATACTTGCATTTATTAAACGTCTTTTTGTTGAAAAATCAACGAAAAACATTAGTTAATTGATTAAAAGAGACCTCAAAGTGAGGATCAAGAACTCCACTTTTGAGATGAACAGAACCCAAGTATTGGATGGTTGTGTCAGGCACAGCCACTTTGCCTTTCTCCCTCAGCTGTATTGCTGTTTCACATGTCTACACCCCCAAGAAAAGAAAAAAACTGATAATCTTAATGGTTACAAAATTTGAGCTTGATAGCTTTTAGCAAAACTAAAACAATGGTTTACTATCCTACTTAATCCCCCTATACAAAAATAAAAATCCAGAAAGCAAACCGAACCGAACCACTTGTATTATTCAGTAAGGCTTATATGTTGATAGGAATCGATGTAATGTTTGTTTTTGGTGGATTTTATGAATGAGTCAATACATATTAATTATTCTTTATTATACTAAAATAGAATTTATTATATTATCTCCAAGAAGAGGACAAAAGCAACTAGCTAAGTCCAAACAAGATAGACCGCAATATCGTGTGCACATGGCGTAGCCAATATAAAACAGACAACAATATTTGAAGAGTCAATAAAGATTCTTAGCTGTAATAATGAAACCATTTTAAATTTATCTAAGAGGTGCAATGAAGATTATGATACGATTCTAAGACTATGATACGATTCTATATGTAAGTGATACACATATATAAACGTATATATATATGTAGATCAGTAGATGTATCAGGTTCATGTATATCACAAAACAGGGTAAGTACATACCATCTTGAAGACTTTAACAGCATGAGCTTTGAGTTTAGGATTATTGTGAGGCACTTCATCTGTATCTCTTAGGAAAGAGAACATGTCTTTAGCTGGTGGTGCTATCTCCAGTATCCTATATATTATCAGTATACTGTTTATTAGCTCACATACATAAACACCAGATATAGATTACGTATTAACTATGCTTGTATGTATTATATGCTTACTGTGAGAAGAAGTGAAGGCTGTATTTGGGGATGTCGTGCTTCAGTATCTCCCAAGACTCCTTCACCAAAGCTTCTTGCTTGTCTGTAAACACAATCTCCCCCATCTCTCTCCTCTTTCTCTCTCTCTCACTCTTTGAGACCTACTAATTCTTTGTTTGTATGCATTTTTATTTCTGTTAAAACTTTCACTATTTTCTAATATTTTCCCAGTATTAATTATTTATCATGGGCCATATGGCCCTCATACGATCCTAAAAGATGTCCAGCCCAATACACATTTCTATATAGTACGTCCAATAAACCAACCCAAACAAAAATGAAATCTGAATAACTCGGTGTTAACTTCTCCAACAAACAGAACCGAACTGTAAACTAAAATCAGAAAATGTAGTAAAACAAGACAATAAAATCTGTATGTTTATATATCTATTCATAAACATAAGGAGTTTTTTATATATAAGGAATTACACCGTCATAGAATAATGGAAAGACTAGAAAAAGAAAATACAAAATATGGAAAGAGTATAAAACATAAACTAATAAGGAAAAAGAGAAAAAGGAAACTAGGGTTTCTCTCTCTCCAGCCACCAGCTCTCTCTCTCTAGGGCGAAGCCGTCTCTCTCTCTCTCTAGGTATGGGCCGGTTATGGACTGGGCCGGTTATGGACCGGGCCGGTTATGGACATCCACAATATGATTTATAACACTCCCCCTTGGATGCCATAACCGTACAGAGTTTGTAATACGCTTTAACTGTTGTCTCATTAAAACCTTACCAGGAAAACCCAGTGGGACAAAACCATGGTGAAGGAAAAAGAGTACAACACGTATTACTTTCTATGTTCTGAACATCACTGAAGGTCTTTTAGCCTACGCATCCCAATCTGATGCGTGAGCTTACTGAACGTGCAGGTAGGAAGTGATTTGGTGAACAGGTCGGCTGAGTTGTCACTGGAACGCACTTGGATGACTTGGACCTTGCCGGCTTTCTGAAGCTCGTGCGTGAAGAAGAACTTAGGCAGTATGTGCTTCGTCCGGTCTCATTTGATGTAGCCATCTCCTTGCCTTCGGACATCCCACAATCAACTCGAACATGTTGGGTCATGGACCTTAACCAAACACACTCGCGGCTAGCCTCATGTATCGCCAAGATCTCCGAATGGTTTGAAGATGTGAACGCGATCGTCTGCTTCATGGAACGCCATGATATGGCCGTTCCACCATGTGTGAAAACATAGCCTGTCTGTGATCGAGCATTGTGTGGATCCGAAAAATAACCTGCATCAGCAAAACCAACTAAACCTTCGTTGTTTTGGTTAGTATAAAAAATACCCAAGTCTTTCGTTCCTTGCAGGTAACGAAGTATATGTTTAATCCCGTTCCAGTGCCTTTGGGTCGGTCAAGAGCTAAATCTAGACAATAGATTCACGGCAAAACATATATATGGTCGTGTGTGACTAGCCAGATACATCAAAGCTCCTATGGCACTGAGATATGGCACTTCGGGACCAAAGGTATCTTCATCGTCCATCTTAGGACGGAAGGGATCAGTGTCCAGGCCGAGAGACCTCACGACCATGGGGCTAGATAAGGGGTGAGACTCGGCCATGTTAAATCTCTTGAGTATTTTTTCTGTATATGCCA
>NC_027752.1:42772422-42773403 GCF_000695525.1 Brassica oleracea var. oleracea | reverse complement strand
TTTTTTTTTCAACTCTATACCCTCTGGTACTTTCATATAAATTTCATTATCCAGTGGCCCATATAAGTATGCAGTTACAACATCCATTAACTGCAAGACTAATTTTCTCTTATAGCCAGACTTATCAGGAATCTAAAAGTAGTAGCATCCACCACAGGGGAGTATCTCCTCATAATCTATTCTTGGCCTTTGTGAGAATCCCTGTGCAACAAGCCGTGTTTTATATCTAACGACGTTACCATGTTCGTTTTTCTTTCTCACAAAGACCCACTTTTGGCCGACTGGTTTAACATCATAAGGTGTCCGGACTATTGGTCTAAAGACATCTCTCTTCTTTAAAGAGTTTAACTCCACGTTTATAACTTCTTTCCATTTGATCCAATCTGATCGTTGAGTGCACTCATAAATAGACGTGGGTTCATGATCCTTATTCAAATCCATAAGCTCAAGTGCTACTTTGTATGAAAATAGATCATCAATGTCGACATTCTTTATGTTCCATTGTATCCCAGACAAGATATAGTTTATTGAGATATCATTATTATCAGGACCTTCAGTACCTTGAATCTTGGCGTCCCAAGAATCAGTATTAGATACATCAGGGCCGGCCGCATCTAATCATTCATGATCGGCCACGATCGCTATTAGGGTTTTGGGATCGGCCGCGGTAAGTCCCAGGGATTTAGGAACGGCCGCGGTCGTGTCTAGGATTTTAACAACCTCGGTTTCAATCTCTGCACCTTTCTTAGTTTTCCGAGGGTTCTTATCTTTTTCTTAGTTTTTCGAGGGTTCTTATCTTTGGAACCTATTGGTCTACCACGTTTCAAACGTTGTCTAGACTCTGTAGCAACTTGATTGTGTCTCTCTTGAACATCAATTCTTATTGGTGCATTAGCAGCTGGTATATATGACTTAGTCACTCTTTTCGGGTCATCAAAGGAATCTGGCGTTTGATCAGCTAACTTTTGTAAGTGTATAATC
>NC_027752.1:42771245-42772201 GCF_000695525.1 Brassica oleracea var. oleracea | reverse complement strand
TCACTAGACGGTCTTATACGAATCAGTTCGGCCGCGTGCAAGACCGCGTGTCCCCAAGCTGTAGCCGGAAGCTTAGACCTCATAAGCAATGGTCTAACTATTAGTTGAATTCGTTTTATGAATGGTTCAGCCAAGCCGTTATGTGTATGTACATGTGCCACAGAGTGTTCCACACTTACCCCCATAGACATACAATAATCATTAAACGCTTGGGACGTGAACTCACCAGCATTGGTCTCTATCATTCCGACCTTAGCATAGTAAAAGGCCAGTAGAGAGCGCATGTATAGACTCTAGGACTTTCTTATAGCCTTGGTCGATCTCTATGATCTGAAGGAACTCTTTTTTTCCTTCGCCCTTAGTCTCAATGTGAAAGCAAATCATTCGAATGTCTTTAAAGATCAATAGACTTCTCTTAGAGCTGGGTGAATACAATGCATCAGATATCTCTAGATGCGTACCCTCGACCAAACGAGTTTCGGCCTCGATGTAGCCCTCTATGAGACTGGCTTCCACGACCACGGCCGTGTTGGCTATCACTCTGGACATGGTTCGACTCTTTCTTATCCTCTACGGCCGCATGTGCCTCAGGTAATGGGTTTGTTCCAGTAGGTCTCAATTCACTGTTTCTCATCAACAGTTCATTGTTTTGCTCAGCGAGCAAGAGACAAGAGATCATATTAGCATAAGTTGTGAAGCCCTTCTCTCGGTACTGTTGTTGTAGCAACACATTTCTTGTGTGGAAGGTGGAAAATATTTTCTCAAGCATATCCTTATTCGTTATATCCTCACCACACAGTTTCAATTTAGAAACTATCTTAAACAGGGCCGAGTTATACTCGTCCACAGACTTGAAGTCCTGGATTCTGAGATTCCTCCAATCATACATAGCCTTTGGAAATAACATTGTTCTCTGGTGATCATATCTCGTTTTCAACTCTGTCCAAAGGTCTAGA
>NC_027752.1:42760748-42771218 GCF_000695525.1 Brassica oleracea var. oleracea | reverse complement strand
GCGTATAATTAATATAGCTCCATATCTATTTTTCTCACTTGCATTATTGCCCTCGATGATACATTCACTGAGTCCCTTGGATTTCAGGATGATCCTAGCATCAAGTGCCCATTGCAAGTAATTATCTCCAGAGAGATTTAGGGCAGCAAAATCTAAGTTGTTGATTTTCGACATCTGAAATCATATATTTCATTCTTAGGATTTATAATGTTCTTATAATGCATACAAGACAATCAGATATATAATGCAAATTGGTCACACAACCAAACGAAGATGATGCATTTAGTTTATACGATTATGAATGCATGATATGCTAACAAGCCGCACGGCCAAACAATCCGAACATGCATAATGCAAGACAAGCCGCACGGCCAAGGGTATGAACAATCTTGGCAATCGGTTTCTATATGATCTTAATGCAATCGGTTATTCATCTTAACAAGAACGATTCTAAGTGATCATGAAACCTCAATAAAACAATCAAGCAATGCATCAAGGGGTTTAGTTACTATCAACCTAACGATCATATTCAATGAGATTAATGCAATTAGGGTTTCAATATGAACAAGCCGGTCGGTTTCAAGTTTTAAACAAGATGGGAACTAATCAACTTAGGCGATTTCTATCGCAAGATAACATTCAATTAGTTCATCAATTCAATCAACCAAATTAAAGTATGAGATTAATCAATCCTAGCAATCGGTTCTATGTGATGATAACCAGATTCAAAACATTCAATCATATAAACAATCAAATCAAATTTCGATTATGGTTTGCATGGTATGCATGCGGCTAGGCTTTAGGGAATTAGGGTTTCGATTTTAATCAAGCAATAAGATTCAATTTAGGTTATTAGGGATTGGATCTATTGCCTTAGGGTTTGGTTCTTAGGTTTTAGTTTTACCAAAACCTCAAGTCGGGTTGAATGGACCACCGAATAGAGAATAACGCGAGCTGATCGTTGCTGTCGGGTCGCGAACAGGTTGCTGTCTGTCGCGAACGGATTGAAGCTGAGACGAGTCGCGAACGGGAGCAAGCAGCTATCGGGTCGTGAACGTACTGGCTATCGAACGGTATCGGGTCACGTCGAGCAGGTTGAGATCGTGTCTCGCGAACAGGCTGAAGTCGCGAACTGAGTAGCGGACTGAGGTCGCGTGCTGAGATCGGGAACGCCTTGAGTATGGGGTTTTAGGTTCTTGATCAGATTAGGGTTCGTCGTCGGGTTTAGGGTTTATCACCGGGGTGAGATTAGGGTTTTAGGGTTCGGACTTTAGCTTAGGGTTTAAAGCGTAATCGTGCTGATAACGTGTTGTAAAACAAGAGAATAGAATCTGTATGTTTATATATCTATTCATAAACATAAGGAGCCCTTTATATATAGGGAATTACACCGTCATAGAATAATGGAAAGACTAGAGAAAAGAAATACAAAATATGGAAAGAGTACAAATCATAAACTAATAAGAAAAATGGAAACTAGGGTTTCTCTCTCCAGCCACCGGCTCTCTCTCTCTAGGGCGCGACGAATGTAAGCTCTCTCTTACATGCGACATGATGATACCGTTACGGTATGTTTTGTTATAAGAGACAATATGGTATACACACACTTGATTTTTCCTACTGAATAAGAGAAGAACTCAATCATGAAGAAGTAAAAAAGAGTAGCTTGTGTTCTAAGACAGTTCACTTGTTGGTTGCGTAGACATGGCTCCTCCTTCGTCACAGGACCGTATCATTACACTATATTTAATTCTCATTCAATTATATTGGTCTAATAAATAACCCCATTATTTCCATTTTTGTCGCAGGGACATGTAATTACTCTATACAGTATTTAATTTTCATTTAATTTTGTTGGTCCGGTGAAGTGGTGAGTAATCTTCTTGTTTTTGTCCGCCAGTTAGATAATTTTAAATTGTTGCTTCTCAAAGGAGAAAAAAAAACAATTGTCGAAAGAGACACAACACGCATACAAACAATTTAATTTTCTGGAATCACAATTCAATTTGTTTTCTTGTTCTGTTATATCATAAATACACGTAAGTGAAATATTCAAACCTAATTCAATTTATTTTCAAACTAAATGTCTCTTATATATTAATTGAAGATCATTTAAAAAGTTATAATTGTACTAAAACAAGACCATGTTTAGGTGTCACTTAATTAAGATGTCATTTTAACTTACGTGGCAGCTTGAGAATCAATTAAAAAAATGTTGGTCTAAATCCAATTACTAGAAACATTATATTAACTCAAAATATAAGAAATGTGTATTCTTTCCTTAAATAAAAGCTACGGAATTACCTAATATGATTAACATATATATGACAATTAATGACTATGAATATTAAAGATTTGATAATAATTTTAAATACTTCTTCATTTTTTTTAATTTTATATTATTAAAAAAATAAACAATCACATTAACTATATAATAAAAGAAATTAGATTTTTATTTATATTTTATATTTTGAATTTTTTAAAATGACTTTAAATAACAAAAATGAGGAAACCTTATATGTTATATTTTTCTTATATGTTAGCTTTTTTCTTATATGTTATATTTTTAATTTTTTAAAACGACTTTAAATTATTAAGTTTTTCTTAAGCATACGACTAAAAGCATTAAAATGACATGTATTAATTCGATGGTTGATCTGAAACCTTTCAAAATCATATAGAAGAAGATACATGTCAAATAATTCAACTGTGGAAATAATACTATTTATTTTTTTTAAGAATGTGTTTAGTAAAAAAAATAAAGTTTTTGTGTCATAATTTGTTTAATGTCAATTCTGGTCAATCCTTGATATATTAATTATAATTTAGTTCCACAAGTTTTAATAAAAATTGATCCGGTTCATCTAAAAAAAATTATATAATAACAACAAAGAACATTGTATATGTATAAATAAAATGATCAAATATATATAAAAAATAATCGATAATATATACAACAAAGTCGTCTAAAAAGATTCAAGTGATTATGGTTTAGTAACAACCGATCGATGTATTTTACGTATGTAAATTTTACATATTAGCATATGCATAATTTCTGGTCCAGCAATTAAATTATCTGAATTCATTTCAATAATGATCTTTTCTAAATACAATGTGATTATTTTGAAGATAGTAAAGAATTGAACGACGGGTATCAACTTCGAACTTTGAAATCTTTAGAATATTTTCGATAGTATTATTCAATACAAAAACGATTTGCATAGTAACTACAGATCCCAAAGTTACGTACGTATGTCGCTCTACCGGCCGGTCAAAATGTCAGAAACAAGCATGAAATTCAGATCAGCAAATTTGATATTAATATTACTGAGCTAACTATATATATACATGTGCATGTTTTTTTACTGAGCTAGTATTAAAACATTACTACTTTTACAAAAAAAAAAAAAAACTACTTTGAAATAGGTATTTGTATCGTCGTCAAAAAAAAAAAAAGAAGGTATTTGTATCACTACATGTGCATGATATTTACATTTGTAGAAGAAGAAAAGATAGTTGCATAGATCAAGGCTTCATTATCTCCGCGTTGTTGTTGCTTTCACAACGTAGGACACGCAACTGATACATCTTCTACCAAATTAGCACCTAATACTTTTAAACGCCATTAGCATTTTTTGATAACAAAATTAACTGATATCATTGATACTTGTATATTATTACAAAAATATTTCTATTAATGAAAATGAAATTCTGCAGTTAACTTTACTGTAGCTTGTTCAACTGATTGTAAATTTCGAAAGGGACCATTATTGATAATAGCTTATAAAACATATATTTGAAAAAAAAAATGGCGTCTACGGCTTCAATGTATGTGAACTATAGCAGAATCATTGCATTTAATTTCCCTTAGTCGGTTGCATAAATGCAGTGGTTTCATACTTAAACGTCGATGTACCACCTATAGGCTCATTAAGCTAACATGATATCACAGATTCACAGTAAGTAACTTAATACAGTACGTGGATAAAACAGTTTTATCTACTTGGACATATAGTGAAATTACAAAACTTTTCCACGCATGACGCTGGATCATAAATAACTCGATCTTGTCTCTTAGAAATGACATAAATATCCCAATTATTATTAGAAAACTTGGCAATTGGAATTAAATTTCATTTATTACGGAATTTACAACAACGACCCCTCCATGCGGAATTAATATGCGGCTACAGAAAATTATCCATCCATTTTGAAAATTAAAAATACTTATAATAAGGTTTTTAATTTATACTATATGAGAGTTCACAATATTTCCAGTAAAACTGTAGAAAATGTAAATCTTGAACTAAAGGCTCATCTTCGCGCACAATAAAGATAACGTCTCCGCCGTTTAGCCGTCGTTGACGTGTCACTATAGACAGAGGAGAAGAAACGGTCAATCTCTTCCTTGTTCATGATAATCTCAGGAGTTGACACTAAGAGCTTCCTCTTACACGATCTGATCATCAGAGCCGCTGTTGGCGACGGTTTTGAAGGCAGTGCACGAGGTTTTCGCGGCGGGGGAGGTGGAGAATCGTGGACAGAAGGAATCTTGTGTTCTTGAGATGTGGGTGTGCTGCAGCTAAAGACCTCGTCGTTATCACCATCGCCGTCTTTGTTGTCTTTAGAGGTTTTAGATGGGATCTTGATGGTTGCTGGGAAGTTGAATTGGGACAGATCTTGTAATAACTCAAGATCATCCATGTCTGTAAATGTGTGCTTATGTTCGGAAAACCTTTTTTGTGTGGATGTAGAAAACTTGTTGGATGTAGAGGGGCTTGTTATATGTGTTTGTGTCTTTGCATACATGTATATGCACACATGCGTGAAGTTAGAATGTCGCATTTAGAAATGAGAGTTACTTTTTGACATGATTGTGGAAAAAAAAAAGAATGGAGATAAGAAATGTAAATATATATATAGGAAGGAGAATGAAAGTAATTTCCGAATTTGGAAAAATATAGTATTACTAGGGAAGGGATGATGATAAATTACTTGTATAGTTGTTTTTTTTTTAACGACATATAATTGTATTTGTATGCATGTACAACTGGAGCACATGTGCTCACCGTTTTGATAGAGTTTACCTAATTTCTGAATAATAACTTTTATAAAACGAGGTTTTAATGGAGCACTGCAGTTAAATACGTGGGGATAATATAAATTAAATATATTATTTTTGAAAAATATATATAGTGAGGGCGTCTTAAAGACAAAGAGTTTGTATACTCTCCAATCTCTATGATTTTATCAATAAAACGAATTCGATGTAGTGATTGCCACAATAAAAGAATTATAAGGTAGCCAAAATTAATCTGAAAAATGAACTACTAAAGAGTTATTTTCAGTGTTATGCTAGTATATATGTAAAACCGGTCGACAAAATTTTTTTGGATTACTGAACGTAGTAAATTTACTGTCGGACAAGAATGTAATCCACGTGAATGAAAAAGAATGCGGGATTGGGGTGTGTCCAACCCAAAGTGGTATAGCATCGAACGCATAGATAAGCATTGTTGATGCTAATGGTCTTAGTTCACGCTCAAGACATTAGATCATGTGATGAGACTGTATCTAATGTTACAATTTGCCTTTTTTTTTTTTTTTTATGGTGCGTAAGGTAGGGTAGTTTTAAGATGAATGAAAATACTAGCAATGATTTGGGATAACCTTCTTTATATATACTATGAATGGAACCCCCGCGATGTCGCGGAGGAAATCAATAATAATAATTATATATACAAATGTTTAGAATATAAAATAATAGTATATATATAGAAGTGAACATTTACAAATATTCTATAATTAATATACTTAAAATAAAAATATAATTTTTGAAAAAATATTTTTAATTTATTAAAATAATTAAATATAAAGTTATTATAAGAAAAAGCAATCTCTTAAATCTATTTTGGCTTAATATTCCTAATATATATATATTAGCAAACGAAAAGTTTTTACAAAAGTGGTATAACTCTTCTAAACATTTTTTTGTAATGTTGAATTGTAGAAAGCAGTATAATATATAAAAATGATTTAAGAGATGAAATTTTAAAATATATATTATTAGATTATTTAAAACAATTTAGATGACTTAAAACAATTTATACTTAAATACCAAAAATGTATGGTGAAAAAAACCACTAATCATAGTTGTGTGTTTTTATTTTCTTTTATCTTTTAGAATAAAATGAGTAAATTTGAGAAATTTAGGAATTATCTAATCATTAAGCGAGATAAAATAGGTTATTTTGATGTGATTTTTGAAAATGAACTATGTGTGTTGTTATGTTTGCTCACGATTTTTTTTTTTAAACTTATTTTGCAGTGAACTAATAATATGATTGATAAATTACCAATTGATATGGTGTCTCCCAAAGTGATGTTTTTTCATTGTATCTTGCCACTCTTCATCTCCTTCTAATAAATCTTTTGCAACACATGCTTCTAAAAGAACAGTAAATTTACCATCAAAATATTTTCTTAATTTTTAAAGTTGTCACATAATTGTTTAGCATTTGAAGATCAAATAACTTTTTTGAAAGGAGTATTTTGATTCTTGTTAAATTTTGAGTTACACAAAATATATTTGTAGGATAAGATAACCAAATACAAAAAAATACGAATAGAGTTTTCAAGGTTTATACGTGTTTTTCCAAAGATTGTTTATGATCTTTTGGGATAGTGAATCTCTCTCTCTCTCTCTCTCTTATTTTATCTGTTTCTTTTCTTTTCTTTTGATGTTTCTTGTTATTGCTTTTTTCATTCCTCACAACTATATATATAGATCAAAGATTGCAATGGTTAACCACCAAAGATTACAATGGTTGATCACCAAAGGTTGTAATTATTCATTTAAAAATTGCAAATGTTCATCCCAACAATTGCAAAGATTCATTTAAATGGTTGCAATGATTCATTTAAATCTCTAACATAAAATTATATATATGAAAATAAAAAATACAATTTAAAAAACAAAAGAAAATATAAGCGATGTCTAATAGGTGAAATAAAATAAATATCTACAATAAACAAGAAGAATTATAATAACAAAGAAATAAACAGTTATAAAGCAGTTTAAATGAAAAGGTACTATAAATATAATTGAAAATCAATTAAATAAAAAGAGATATAATTTTAAAAAATAAAAGCAGTTATAAATGAAAAGGTATCATAAACTGTTATGGAAAATGTATAATGAACAGTTATGAACAAAATTCTAATGAAAAGACATATCCCAAAATCAAATAAAAAAAGGTTGTATACATAAACGTTTATATAAACTAAATTGGGATATATTATTCGTGGGTTGGTTGGTTTGTTTTACAATAGCAACAATGACAAGAATGACACAACAATAACATGAAACGGATATAAACAATTTTGTACGTATGAAAGACAAACCTTTTCATCTAGTATAAGAAAAAATTGAGACTAATGATTTCATTATTTCGTTTTGGATTTTTAGCTAACCAAACACGTAAAACTCTTCCTACTATTTTTTGTTTATAACGTTCCATTTGAATATCTTCTAAAAATTTGTAACCAAGTAGCTGCATAGAACTTTTTTTTCCACCATTTTATTAGCTCGATAAGTGAAAATTTTATTTTGAGAAATGCATGTCAGAGACTATTTAGAGATTTTAAAAATCTATTTGAATAGTCACAACTATTCAATTTGAATAGTCACATTCTTCCAATTTAAAGGTAGTTATTTTCAAAAGATACTTATAAGAATAGTCACAACTTTTCACTTTTTAAAAGATATTTATATGAATTTTCAGAAAAGACACAACCTTCCAACATTGAACTTTTAGAAAAGACAACATTTTTGACATCTTCTAGGAAGGGCAAAACTTTTTAATTTATAAAAGACACAACCTTTTAACATAGAACTTTTAGAAAAGACACAATTTTTTGACATAAGACACAACTTTTCAACATAAGTGGGATTCACAACCTTTTGAATTAATTGGGATTGCTATTATTAGTAGATATGGCCATAAATTTTGTTCTAATGTAATTTTTTGGAATCTCCTATATATTAAAAGAAGAGCATTACAACTTATGAGGTAGCAATGTGTCATCACCACAATGATTCTTAGAATCCTTAGAGAAATATGTTGGTCCATCTAAATATATAATAAGTTTTTATTAAACTAACCATAAATTAATTATTAATATTTTTAATTCTTTCCTTAAATAAAAATTACGGAATTTCCTAATGTTGGTAAAGTGTATATGACAATTAATTATTTCAAATAATAAAGATTTGATATGATTTGATACAAATTAATGCACCCTCTATCCTTTTTGTTTAACTTTAAGTTATTAAAATAAATTAAAAAATCACATTAAACATATAATAAAACTTTAGATTTTTATTATATATTATATTTTAAATTTCTTTTAAAGTCTCACATTAAAATTTTATGATCCATGGTTTAATTTTTTTATGACAAAAAATAATTACAAAATCATATAATTAGAAAGTCAAATTACTAAAACTTTTAAACATCGCACAATGAAAATTTTGTTATCAATGATTTTAAAGTTTTTATTATAAAAATATACAAATCATCAAAAAAACAAATGAATAAAATACATTATTTAACATATATCAAGATTAAAAATATACTATGTATCTATGTATATATGTATATATGTATATATTATTTAAACTTAATTATATACAATATAAAATATAAAAGGTAATTGTTTGGATTAAAAAAAAAATTTACGTATTCGCACCAATTTAATTATATAAGTAATAGTTATTGACTTTTTATATATCCAATATATATATATATATATATTATTTTATAATATAAAACTGAACATATAATATATAAAAATAATTTAAATATACAATGTTCATCCCGCGCAAGGCGCAAGTCTTAACCTAGTACTAGTAATAATTTCGTAATTTTTTGATAAAAAAACTTGAAATTCTGGGAACACTGGGTTTTTTTTTTTGCAAATATACAAGAGACAAATTAAACTTAAATTTTGGAAGCGCAGTAATTAGCGGGCCACGGCAAATGAAACAAACGCAAATGGTGTTCTTGTACATCTAAAGACGTGTGGGTTATCGTCTCAACAACAACACTAAAGTCTGTACGTATGTACAGAAACTTTTACTTGATAAAAAGAACTGTAACGACCATCAAAATAATAGTAATACAATCTTGTAACTACAGGTAAAGTACATTTGCATATATACAAATTCTAGATCAACGTCTTATCTTAGATCTCAAACATAAAGTTTGGTTAAATATGTCTTGTAACTATTACAATCTAAAGACATGGCATGTGTTTAGATCTAAACTCTTGTTCATGCATCATTATATATAAGTAAACAACTGGTTGCAAACAGTTTTTGTAATTTTTATATCTATCAACTAAATGTCCAATATGAGAAGCTGTATAGTTTTTATGTGACATTATGATTCCAAGATATACGATGGACCCACAACGTTTTACACGCCGAGATTAATAATATGAAAATACACTACCTTACATTACATGCCATATAACAATTATTAGGCTGTAACACGAGTTTGCTACTAGCCTCTATTTATGATTATGATTCAACTTCTACTAGTGGTTGCATTTTGGTCGATTTAGCTTTAGTTTATATTTTGCTACCTGGACTTCTTTTTTCTTTTGTCATCATTATGCTATGTCGTATTTGAAGTTAGATTCGATCTCTCTGTACATATACACTAGCTGCGCTGCGTGATGTACAACATGTATATATAAAAATTACAAATGATGTGTAGATATACGGCAACGTATGACAATTTTTGGACATGCCACGTATCGGAGTGCATGTGGTGATGATATAGAGTAGATCTGTGGAAGCAAGTCAGTAGTAATATCCAAATAAGAAAGTACAGAAGTAGAAAGATCTAAATGATCTCTCGCAGGAAATCTCGATCTCTTGTCCTTGCTTTTATTTACTTTTTGTTTTTGTCAACCTTTTTTTTTTTACTCCATTCTTTTCTCTTGGTAATTGTAAACTTCTTATTTTGGTTTATAGACATTGACACGTTTTTGGTTTGGTTTAGGTACAAAGGGAGGTATGGACACAGAGAGATGTATTAGGATAAGCCGATGTTATTTGTGAGGCCATGAGACCATACAATCACAATCAAACAATCTGTAGCATTTATAATAGACTTTTTCTTGGGTTCACCCTCTAGGATGAATCTTTAGGTTCACCAACCAATAGAAAATTGTCCTTTTAGATCTAGTATCTTTTAATTAAGGAAACAAAATAACTTGCCAAATTATATTATGCTTTTAAAATAAAAAATAAAAAATTAAATAAATAAAAATAACAATAGTTCTAAAAAAAGATTATTTAAAAAAATATTTATTTTTAAGATTTAGAGTTTAGTGTTTAGTGTTTAAGATTTATAATTTAGAATTTATCCAAATGTTTAGTGTTTTTCCAAGGGTTTAGGG
>NC_027752.1:42743243-42756463 GCF_000695525.1 Brassica oleracea var. oleracea | reverse complement strand
ATTAGAGTTTAGGGTTTAGTGTTTTGTTGACAACATTTTTTTTTTTTGAATTCGTTTTTTATATATTATTTTCATTTATTTTTAAATTTTATTTTGAAAAAATAATATAATTTGCCAAGTTATTTGGTTTCCTTAATTAAAAAATACTAGATTTAAAATGACAATTTTTTATTGGTCGGTGAACCCTAGGGGGTGAACCCAAGAATAACATCAATTATGCACGATGTTGAAGTTTCGGTGGTCCATCATCTATACGTTTGTTTGATTCGGCCAAACCAAGCCGTCTAAAATTCAACTAAATTAGATTCTGGTTCTTAAGTGGACACTAGATGGGGAAATAAAAACAAGTGATCTGGATGGAAGTCTGAACTCTAAAACAGTCCTATAAAATTAAAATGCATTATAATAAAAATCAACTCAGATGATTGTACAATGAAATCATATATAGTTTAATCAAATTCAGAGTAGATCTTGTTTCATTTGGTTACATATTTCCTATAAATGGAAAATATCAAGAACCAAAGAGGACAAGAAAAAATAAGATTAAAGACTCCTGGATTTATAACACTTTTGTAAATCGATCAGGGGTTATATACCTGAAGAAAAATATTATAATATATTCATATTCATTATATTGAAATTCATATATACATCTTGAGTTGGAGGAAATATTCTCGCATATATTTTCAAGGTATGAACCATTATGGCCGTACACTAAAGAGTGATAACAAAGAGTATATATCGTAGGCATAAGAATCACTATGACATGTGGGTTACAAAGAAAACAAACCTAATTGATAAGAATGACCTTTTATTTTATTTTTGGCAAATCCATATAGTCGATCAAATCTACATAGGATTCCAGAATATTTCTGTTTTTTTAATCTAAATAACATAAATGATTAGCATTCACCACCGTTTTAGCATTTTATATGTTGTAATGTACAATGTAGACAAAGAAAGCAAGTGAAACGTAACGTGCATGGCCTCCAAATCATGAACTCATTCTTTTGTTATTTAATCTTATACACTAATATATTTAGATGTAGACAGCAATAAATTATCAAATACCATAAAATTCCAAAGACTATACCAATCGACACCAAAAGTAAAGATAAGGAGCATCATGGCTCTCCCTTGGATGGTTTATGAAACTTCATACTCAATTGTCTCCCTGTTATCAAGATGAACGAATGTATCTATCATACAAATTAAAGTTGACTTAGATTAATCGCATCATTTATCTAACCAAGAAAATTATCGTAATAGGTTGCTGATGATAGTAGTTGTTACTTTTTATTAGAGAGGCCGCCTGAGTCCTGACCGGACCAGCAAACCAGCAGTCACATGCGTGACCAAGATTTATTTATAATTACGAAAGACATAATTGGTACTTTCTTAATCTACTTATATAGTTTTTTTTTAACATGGCTTTGTTAGATTTCAAGGAAATTAGGAAGCGTTGACGATGTTTGGATGTCAGTTCACTGCATATTGAAAATATTATCTATATATTAGTATAAAAATGTAGTCACAATAATAATTATTATTATATTAATAAAATATGAATAATCCGGAAAATAGTTATATTGGAATCCAATGCTTTGAGCTAGTTAACCAAAAAATCTAATAATAATAACAGACAATGTTGTCCTAAAGGTCCAAAATAGCTAAGATATATAGGTCGGTTCTCCATTAGAGGATCACTTTCAAGCAAGTGGGTGAAAACATTAATGTGAAGTTAACTAGCCACACATTTTGTTCTAGATGTGTGATCATACTATCATCTTGATTGATCTAATTGCACATAGCATTATCAGCATGAAACATACAGAAAAAATCTAGTAGAAAAAAATAACTTGGAAGACTCATGCAAGAGTAAACTAAACATATATACAAGCGAACATGCATCCACATTGAAATGGCTTCAAGCGAACATGCACTTACGTATTTGAAAACTGTAGAAGAGTAATCACTGTCTACAGAGGGTTTAAGTTTGGCAAAATAAAATAAACTAGGTGATTTGCCCGCACTTGCGGACTTAATAATCTTACAAATATTTGTAAATAGATATATTATAAAGTTTTTATATAAGATAAGTTTTTTTTATTTTAATAAAATATATTTTATTACGTAAAATAAATTTGAAAACATTTATATATGTATAAAAATATATACATGGATTTATATTTATTTTTAAAATATTACGATGTAAAGTATTTTTGGATAACATAATATATAATTTTTTTTAATTTATGGTAATTATATATTAATAAATTAATCTAATATTATTATTTATTAAGGATAATGATGATTTTAAACGCTTTAACTTTTAACGTGAGAGCAAAAAATCACTTCGTAAAAAATATATATTTTTCGTATCTTAGCCAACTTTTGTAAAAAAAAATATCAAAATGAGTGATTTTGATTGTCCTAATAAATTTATTTTAAAAGATAGATGATTCATTATATCTTATATGTTATATATACTAAAATTAAAACCGATTTAATATTACTAAAACCAAATATAATGTAAACATATATATATATATATAATATTTTAATGTTATTAAATTAAATATAATATAAATTTAAGTATGATAGTATTGTTACAATTTTTTAATTATTTTGAACATAATGATAAATTATCAGTTAAATTACTAAAAAAATTTATTAAAATTAATAATTAGCATAAAATATAACTAAATCTAATCCAATGTGTATATCTTCATATCCAGCGAATGAGAAATATGTTTTCAAGAAGTATTGGATTTAAGTTACAAAAAAGAAGTATTGGATTTCTAAATTATTTTAAAATCATGAAGTGTTAACCTATAACTTTCTCCTACATGTCAATATGAAATTTTTTGATGGTCATCCAATCACTTTCTTCAATTCACTGGATATATTAAAACATCAGCAATATTCCTTTTTAATATTTGATCTATCTTCTCGCCGGATACTATTAGAAACCAATCAATATTTCAAAACTTTATAATATAATAATATAACTAACTATTAAACCGAGTCAATGAACATGTCAATTCGTATAGCAAAATCAAGGGTTTCAAAATAGTCAATGAAGATCAATTCGTATTGCAAAATCAAAGGTTTCATTATGTCCATATCAATAAACAGAAATATGTATATACATATATCTACTGACGCTAACATTCACCAAGACAAAAAAATCAAGGGTTTCATTATGTCCCTTAGCATGGTTAAACTTTTGTGATAGTTTAAAGCATATTTCCCATATAAACTTAACGTCAAATATTATATAATCGGCAAAATCAAACATTATGCATTTAGTTTATGATAAATAAAATGATATCAAATATTTATATAGATGATGATTTTTAAGTTTTAAATAGTAATATAGATCGATTATTTAAACTAATGTTTCAATTAAATTAATTAAAATATAACAAATAAGAAAATTATTAACTAAAATTGTTGAAAACATGACAAATAAGCAAAATATCTTAAAATCATGGAAAACATGATAAGTAAGCTAAATCACTTCTTAAATAATAGTATAGATTGTTGAAAATATGACAAATAAGCAAAATATCTTTAAATCATGAAAAACATGACAAATAAGCTAAATTACTTTTTAAATAATAGTATAAGTATATAGATGGTATATTACAGAACAACTTTCAATATTTTGTATTTAATAACGTGGGTCTCGCTAGGCTCTTTCTTTTACCCAGCTCAGGCCCAGTTAAGAGTACTCCAGGCCTAATACTCTCTTCTTCTTTTTTGTCAACCCCAGGCTTACTCAAATTATCTCGATTATTATTTTTTCCTTTTTTTCGTAATTATTATTTGTTTTGTAAAACCCTAAAATTACAAAAACCCTCGAAGTCCAATCAGCGCAGGTTCGATGCCCCAATTAACGCATCTTTCTTCTGCTAAACCCTTTTAAAAAGCTTCACCGTCGTCGTGTGCTGTTTCTTCCTCACCGCCGCCGTCTCAAATCTCAAACTCACGCCTCTCAGGTGAAAGCTAATTCAAAATTTCAATCTTTTCTCAGGTTCGTCTCGATCCTCATAGCTCTTCCCGTTCTACTGTAAAACTTAGCTGAGCCATGATTCAATCGGAACGAATATGAATCTAAGCTCACTGCTGGATCCGTTGGTTTTCAGATTTAAGTGTAATGATTTGTCTGATTCGTTTAGGTTGTAAGGAGAACTTGCAAGGGATGACGATGGAGGTCGCTTTAGAGGATAACAATCTCATGGAGAAGGTCTTGCCTCCTGATGAGCAGGTACTAAGTTCAAGCACTTTAATTGTTTGTGGGTTTCAGTAAAGTTGAGAACTTTGCTTCAATTTTTGTATGCAGGAGATCGATGTTGAGTTGGAGGCTAAAGAAAAGAAGTATCTTAGAGGAGAAGGTGCTAACTTAGAGGTATATACATAAGAGTTTTAATTGATTTGTGGCTTTTGGTTTGTGAAAATGCAGAAGTTGAGTGTTGTCTTCTTGTTCTGCAGACGTTGAAAGATAAGAAACTAAAGACTCAACTTGCTTCACGAGAAAAGTTGTATGGGAAGTCTGCAAAAGCTGCTGCTAAAATCGAGAAGGTAAAAGTTTTACTCCTTCAGTCCAGCTTTGTGTTGATCTTGTTTTTTCCAGTGCTTCTTGGAGATGAGTGCTTCACTTGACGTTAAGCAACAGTTTCTTGATACTTCAGCTGGTTTCGAGTTCTTAATTGCTTTGTTTTTATGTAGTGGCTCTTGCCGGCTTCAGCAGGGTACTTGGAGACTGATGGTTTAGAGAAGACATGGCGGGTCAAGCAGACAGATATTGCCAAAGAAGTTGATATATTAAGCTCAAGAAACCAATATGACATTGTGCTCCCAGGTAAATGAACAATAGCTTCCTCTCAGAGGGAAAGTCTTATCTCAAGTTGTAAAATTTGTAATTAGGTTACTCTGTGTGATGGAGACTTTCTTTTTTTTATGTGTTCTTCTGATTCATTTCACTGACGCCGGTGAGCATATGTAGATTTTGGCCCGTACAAACTCGATTTTACTGCAAGTGGACGGCATATGCTAGCTGGTGGTCGCAAAGGCCACCTTGCTCTTGTAGACATGATGAGTATGAACTTAATTAAAGAGATCCAGGTCGGTTTTTTTTATTTCATAATAACTTTATTCAGGGATTTTTCTTTATGATATGGTTCTTGATAGAAGTTGATGTTATCTGCAGGTAAGAGAAACAGTACGTGATGTTACATTCCTCCACAATGACCAATTCTTTGCAGCTGCCCAGAAGAAGTATGTGTGTTTTCACATCTATTAACATCACCTTCTCTATGCTATGTCTCCTTGTTTCTTAGTCTAATGTTTTGACTCGTTGATTTTTGACAGGTATTCTTATATTTATGCGAGAGATGGAACTGAGCTCCATTGTTTGAAGGTGAGGCTTATTGTCTTTTTTTTTTATAATGTTCTTGGTTATATTGACTTCAAACCTTTTCTACTTCAGGAACGTGGTCCAGTGGCTAGACTCAGGTTCCTAAAGAACCATTTCCTCCTCGCATCAGTGAACAAAATCGGACAGCTACACTACCAAGACGTAACCTACGGAGACATGGTAGCCAGTATCCGAACAGGCAAAGGCAGAACAGATGTAATGGAAGTGAATCCTTACAACGGTGTTGTCGCCTTGGGACACTCTGGTGGAACCGTCACAATGTGGAAACCAACAAGCCAAGCACCTCTAGTCCAAATGCAGTGCCACCCTGGTCCAGTCTCCTCCGTCGCGTTCCACCCAAACGGCCACCTCATGGCTACGTCAGGCAAAGAGCGCAAACTCAAGATCTGGGATCTCCGCAAATTCGAGGAGGTTCAGACCATCCACGGCTTCCACGCCAAGACGCTGAGTTTCAGCCAGAAAGGTTTGCTAGCAGCTGGAACCGGATCGTTCGTTCAGGTTCTAGGAGACTCGAGCGGTGACTATAGCAGATACATGAGCCACTCGATGGTGAAAGGCTACCAGATCGAGAAGGTGATGTTCAGACCGTACGAGGACGTTCTCGGGATCGGTCACTCGATGGGATGGTCCAGCGTTCTCATTCCAGGGTCTGGAGAGCCGAACTTCGATTCCTGGGTGGCTAACCCGTTCGAAACGACGAAGCAGAGGCGGGAGAAGGAAGTGCACTTGCTGCTCGATAAGCTCCCGCCCGAGACGATCATGCTGGATCCTTCTAAGATCGGTGCGATGAGGCCTTCGAGGAGGAAGGAGAGGCCGACGAGAGGAGAGATTGAAGCTGAGAAAGAGGTGGCGGTAGAAGCGGCGAAGGGGGTTGAGCTGAAGAAGAAGACTAAAGGAAGGAATAAACCGAGTAAGAGGACTAAGAAGAAGAAAGAGTTGGTGGAGAACGTGAAGAAGACGTTCCCGGAGCAAGAGCAGGGTGCTGCTGGTAAGAAGAGAAGGATCGGTGAAGATGCTGCGGCAGATCTGCCATCAAGTTTGAAAAGGTTTGCCCGAAAAAACTGAAAGTGATGTGAAACACAGACAGAACCTGAAAGTGATGTCTTAAGATTTTTTTTTTTTTTTCCGTTTCTCCTAATGTTCCTATTATGAGAAAATCGACATTATACGACTTAGCAAAAAAAAAAACATTTCTCATAGAATGTTTCATGTTTCACATGTTGAAGTAATGAAATAAAAATACAAATGATTCTTATAAAATTATTATGTTAAAAATAGAAAGAAGAAGATGAAGAAAGTGTCACATTTCTTCTTCTTCATCGAATTGAGAATTTTCTCGCATAAACTTCAAGATCATCATATGTAAGAGATCCAATGTGGGGCCTTGTGGAGATATAGAAGAAAGTTGATGACAATGGAGGATGAATTTGATTCAAAGCTTTCCCTTCAAGGGAATGCATCAAATGTTGAAGGCAGCATATCAAGAAGCAAGAGCTTCGCATTCAAGGCTCCTCAAGAGAATTTCACCGTCCAAGATTTCGAGCTCGACAAGATCTATGGCGTTGGCTCTTATTCAAAGGTGTTGATCTCTACTCATTAATCTGTATGTATCCTTTACATAAGCAGGCTTATGGATAAATTTGAACACAGGTTGTTAGGGCGACGAAGAAGAAGGATGGAGGCGTGTACGCGTTGAAGATCATGGACAAAAAGTTTATAACCAAGGAGAATAAAACAGCTTATGTCAAGCTTGAGAGGATTGTTCTTGATCAACTCGACCATCCTGGGATTGTCAAACTCTTCTTTACATTTCAAGATAACTTCTCTCTATGTAAGCTTAGTTTCTTTATTTTATAGACCATCCACTCTCTCTGCTTGAACAATAAGTGATCTTGGTCTCATTTTATAGACATGGCGCTTGAATCTTGTGAAGGTGGGGAGCTTTTTGACCAAATCACCCGAGTAAGATTAATACTACTCAGAATCTAGGAGACTGATTCATATTCTCAAAATGTTGTGTTGCGTTTTTGGCAGAAAGGTTGTCTATCAGAGGATGAAGCTCGGTTCTATGGTGCAGAAGTTGTGGATGCTCTTGAGTATATACATACTATGGGACTGATACATAGAGATATTAAGGTAGCTTCTTTCTCTACATTTCAACCTTAACAAGGATATTATTGCTAACTTGTGTTTTTGAGTGAGTAGCCGGAGAATCTGTTGCTGACTTCAGATGGACACATTAAGATTGCTGATTTTGGTAGTGTAAAGCCTATGCAAGACAGCCAGATCACTCTACTTCCTAATGCAGCTTCCGGTAAAATACAAAGATCCATCTCCTTTCCTATATTCTCAAGGCTTTAGTAGTTATTGATAATTGTTTTCAGATTCTTGTTTTGTAAGCCTGTCTGTAACACTGGTGACTTATGCAGATGATAAGGCCTGCACTTTTGTCGGTACGGCTGCATATGTTCCTCCTGAAGTTCTCAACTCCTCTCCAGCAACTTTCGGGTACAGACTATTATGTTAGAACTTAGAATTAATGTTCAAGAAATCACTAGGCGATGATTAAACGCCATTATTGTTTAGGCGGGCGCTTAGACCGATTTTATTGAGCGCCTAGACCGATTTAAAAAAAAAAATATTTAGGAAAAATCGTTTCGTTTATAACACTGGTTAGAACAAATGTTTCACCACTATGTGATGAAGCTTTTTTTGGTTCTGTGGATTACTACAATGCCTCTTACTTGAAACAATTTTTCTTTGTTATTTGTGGAACAACTTCAAACAGAAACGATCTCTGGGCACTGGGCTGCACTCTGTACCAAATGCTATCAGGAACATCTCCATTCAAAGATGCAAGTGAATGGCTGATTTTCCAAAGAATTATAGCTAGAGACTTAAAGTTCCCAAATCATTTCTCAGAAGCAGCAAGAGACCTCATCGACCGGTTGCTGGTAAGTTATGCTCCCTTTACCTTAAGTCCTTTTGCTCATTAGGAAACACAACAAGTCTTGATCTCTGGTACTCTCTTTCAGGATACAGATCCTAGTAGAAGACCAGGAGCTGGGCCAGAAGGTTATGCTTCTCTCAAGAGACATCCTTTCTTCAAAGGAGTTGATTGGAAAAAACCAAGATCACAAACTCCTCCCAAACTAGCTCCAGATCCTTCGGTATTTACCTCCTTATATATATATATATATACTCCTAACCAGTTTTTATCTTGATCCAGTTTTTATCTTGTGCAGTCTCAGTCAGCATCTCCTGAGAGAGACGGTTCTCCATGGAATCCAACACATGTTGGAGATGCCTCAGCCATGCAGAACAATGGTCCCTCTTCAACTTCTGAATCCTCTGGTTCCATAACAAGGCTTGCCTCCATAGACTCATTTGATTCGAGATGGTGAGAGAATACCACTAGGCTTTTACTGATCTCTTTTTTTCAAAATCCTAACTCGGTTTTGTATATCAGGCAACAGTTTCTTGAACCGGGAGAATCGGTTATAATGTTATCAGCAGTGAAGAAGCTACGGAAAATCACGAGTAAGAAAGTGCAGCTGATACTCACCAACAAACCGAGACTGATCTACGTTGATCCATCAAAGCTTGTTGCCAAAGGGAACATCATCTGGTCTGATAACTCCAGTGACCTCAACGTTCAAATCTCAAGTCCTTCCCATTTCAAGATTTGCACAGTAACACACATTCACAATGCATCTCACCAGCTTTTTATTTTTCTAGGAGATCAAAACTTGACTGTTGATTTTATTTGGCAGCCGAAGAAGGTTCTATCGATTGAAGACTCGAAACAACGAGCTTTGCAGTGGAGAAAGGCAATTGAAACTCTTCAAAACCGTTGAGACTCGTAGGCTGGTTGTGTCCATTCATTACATCCCAAATTGTTATTTGTTCCTTTGATTTTTTTTTTTTTGTTTCTTTCATGTAATTCAATTGAGTACTATCACTACATCTGGTTTGTATGCATAAGAGAAGAGTCTTCTCTGCATTCAAGGACGTTTCTTGGGCCGTAAGTTTGGCTTCTCCGGGCGCATAAGATGAGCATTTATAGTAGTTAATGAATCTGTTATTTCGGTAATAAGGGTTCTTGTCTGATTCAGCATGTGCAGACTGCAGAAATTGTATGGAATGTTATCCATTTTTTCTTTGAATGTAATCCATTTCGAATTTTACATGCAGAAAAAATGCATGTAGAGAGGAATAATCGGCTTATATTATATGAGAAACTGTATGTACGTACACCACTTTCGACATTGTTTATTTAAACCAAAAAGAATCATAGATCTAAAGCAAATAGTGGTTAAGAAAAATAAAAATATAAACACACACAGAGATTTATCGATCGATACCCTGCGAAGAGAAGTAAAAAAGTTCCATTCAGTTTCATTTGATGTGCATAACACTGGTAAATTCGAAATCTCTTTGTGAATTCAATCAGTTCAGATAAGCATTAAAACTTGAATCAAGTTTGATAAGTTCACTAAATTTATAAATCATAAATATTTAACCAATTTTAGTTTAGGCTATTAATAACATTTTTGTAATAACATTTTGTGTCTACCAATTATTTTAAAATCGAGATTTCAATTTATCAATCCAAATCTAACATTAAAACAATATGAAAAATAACCCTAGCAACTCTATCAAGAAATTCATTAGTAACCTTAAAACCCCTTAAATCTAACAAGTGAGTTACTCAAACATGATCAATGAAACACAATTCATACTCTAAGTAAACTACATTAATAAATCCAAATAAAGAGTTAAAGGAGTTCAAAAATTATAGTAAATGATATATCATTGTTTATTTTATCGTCAAATGATATATATAATGGTTAAAAACACGTAAAAGTCATGATATATTATTATTTACTATATTTCTTAAATTTTAAAGCCACATATACATTGCTTCAATTATCAGATTTACTGATTTTCCTAGATACACGTTAGTAGTCGTATATCTAGAGACAATTTACATTAGTCTTTTGTAAATATCTTTAATCTTCTACGGATATGTTTACGGAATAAACAGTTTAAACCCTAGTTGGGAAAACTTAATAAGCAAAGTAGTTAATCTGAAAGTAAAAGACCCTAATGGCTAACCAGGAGAAGCTTCCGTGGGATTTGACTGAAGAGATCCTCTCTTGTGTCCCTCCTGAATCTCTTGTCCGGTTCAGAACCGTCTCCAAACAATGGAACGCTCTTTTAAGCGACAAGACGTTCATAAAAAAACACAAGACCAAGATGACGTATCGATTCATCTTAGCAACCAAATCCAAGATTTATTCGGTAAGCGTCAATCCAAAGATCGAGGTGCATGACTTGACGTTAGATATTCCTGCTTTAGAACCTCATGAGTTACCTAGACGCTTGATGGATTGCGATGGGCTTTTGCTATGTGACATGGGTAAAAGAGGCATGGTTTCGAACCCATGGTTAAGACAGACTAGATGGGTCGAGCACGAGGGTAACCATAGTAGTTTTGAATTCTGTGGCATAGGTTATGATGATGATAATGGTTACAAGACCCTTGGGACTCATCGGACGGAACTAGATCCTACAAAGACATTTTGGAAAACCCTTGATTTTTCATCCGATGCATGGAAGGAACAAAGAGGTGTGATGAAGTCTAGTACTAGTAGTACTACTGAGGATGCTGTAATTGCTTTTTACAGTACCAGTGGTGTGTCTTTGAATGGAACTTGGTATCGTGTTGCTTCTTATAACGAAACCAAGTACTCGTACTTCATAGTTAACTTCGATTTTACTAAGGAAACATTCAACCAATTGTGTGATCTGCCATGTGAGGATAACAAGCATGAGGATGCTCTTGTTCTTAGGGTATTTATGGGAGATCGGTTTTCGTTGTTAAAGCAATCCCATCTAACAAAGAAGATTCAGATTTGGGTGACCAAGAACAAGATTCATAAACGGGGTGGTAGAGATGTGGAATGGATGAATTTCATGGAAGTGTCAATTCCTAACTTGCCGGATTTGGTACAGCCAAGTTACTTCATCAACGATAAAACACTTGTAGTGTGTTCTTGCGACAAAGATGGTCAAGCTTGGATCTATGTTGTGGAGAACAATAACTTGATCAGTAAAACCAAAATAGATCTTGTTGCCGATAATTTTTGGCCTTCGCATTGCTCTTTTATTCCCAGCTTGGTCTCGGTTCCTGGAGTAAAAAAAGAAGAACCAGAATGACTAGTTTAATCTCGTTACATTCAGCTTCTTGTTTGGTTCTTGAGGACGCTTCGGTTGATTTGGGTTTTGTTGTTTTCATTATTAACAACCTTCTTTGTTGGAAGTAGAGATTTTGCTAAATTTCCTTTTTGTTTTGCTTTTATTTTCTCAGAATGATTTCTTTTATAATGCTTTGGAGCAAACTAGATTATGTTTAACGAATTCAGTTTAACTCGTGGTTTTGACTTCGAAACGTACGTTAAATTCTTTTGACTATATGGTAGTCGTATGTACGTACTATATGCTCCTAATTTTAAGAACTACATTTGTCTCAACACTAATTATCAAAAATATGCACAGAAGAAACATGCACCATCTACTTACTAGCAGCACAATACCACAACGTTCTAATGCAAGTTTATCTTGTCCACTAAAGTTTTGCCTCAGAGACAAGTTTGATCTTTTTTTGTTTATCTTTGATCCACTAAATGTATAACTTATTTATCACCGTCACAATTAAAATAGAGATATTAATGGCGATTCTTGAAAATACTTATAAGATCTCAACAAAACATAGCGTTTAAAAAAAAAGCCCATGCACGTAAATTTTCTTTATAGTGATTAGCTACCACCATATTGCGCTCCAAATTCAAGAAAATCCTTTAAAAACTTTTGGAGAAGGATTGTCACCGTACTAACAGATGGTCGAATCTGCGACTTCTGGCATTCCTCTTTATTGTGTGTTCCTAATTTTTCAAGAACTACATTGTCTCAACATTAATTATCAAAAATATATATAGAAACATGCACCATCTTCTTACTAGCAGTAAAACACCACAACGTTCTCATGCTCATGCAAGTCTATATATTGTCCACTAAAGTTTTGCATCAGAGACAAGTTTTTTTTTTTTTTGAACATTGCTTCAGAGACAAGTTTGATCTTCTTCTTTGTTGACAAGTTTAATTTTTGCCTTTATTGAAAGATATAACTTATTTATCACCTTCACAATTAAAAAGATTTTTTTTTTGACAAAATTCAGAATTAAAAAGATTAATGATGATTCTTGAAAATACTTATAAGATCTCAACAAAACATAGCGTTTAAAAAAAAAGCCCATGCACTTAGGTTTCGGCATGGTCGTATATATTTCTTTTTTGTAAACGGATGGTCTTATATTTTCTTTTCCAAAATAAATATGAAAAATAAAATAAAACACATGATAAATACGAACGGAGAGAATATGGGGGATCTAATGTTGGCCTATAACTTAAAGTCAAACACAAAATTAACGTCTTTTTTTTTTGAAAATTGGTTTTGCCCTATTCACCCCACAAGTTCATATAATTTACGAAAATGCCATCAATTTTTTTTTTCTTTTTTTTCGAAAATGACATTTTTACTCTCTCACCCTCATCATCTTCAAGTAATTACAAGATTGTCATTGTCATCAATACCACAACCACCATGAACAACCAATTTGAAGCTCTTAATGCTCCCAAAATCGATTTACCCTTCTTCTTTTTCCATTCTTGTGAACTAAACACAACATATCTCTCACTTTCTCTCCACAATGAG
>NC_027752.1:42715823-42741864 GCF_000695525.1 Brassica oleracea var. oleracea | reverse complement strand
TAATAGATTTACCTTTAAATTAGTGGAAGATGAGTACCATTTGATTAAAAACCTGTAAAAGAGATAGATTAGTAAGAAATACATGAGACAAAACTGAAAAATTCATATAAAGTTTTGGTGTTTTCAAGTCAAAGAGATTAGAGAGAGGTTGGAGAGTTTTAGAATGATGAACATTACATTTTTGTTGCAGCCATTTGAGAGGAGGAGGGAGAATGTGTAAATTTTTCTTTATATAGGGAGACAAAAAATCCAATTAGATTAAATATTTTTTACTGAGACGACTTCCTGGACGACTTACATTTCAGTTGTCTGGTGAAGAAATTAAAACAGACGACTTACATGTAAGTCGTCCAGAAGAGTTTAATATTTTTAGCGGGAAATTAAATATTTTTAGCGGGAAACTAAAATAGAAGATTTTCCAGACGACTTACAAGTAAGTCGTCTGGTTTAAATTATTTAAGCGGGAAAATATTTTTTTTAAAAAATTTTAGGCGGGAATATTTGGACGACTTACATGTAAGTCATCTGTTTTAATTTCTTCACCAGATGACTGAAATGTAAGTCGTCCGAGTAAATTATTCAACAGACGACTGAAATATAAGTTGTCCACACCCTAAACATAACCCCTAAACTTAATTATCTAGTTAAAGACTTCATAAAATCAAATCAAACTTGAAAAGTGTTTACTATACACATAAATAAACACATATAGGTGAAAACTAATTTTTGAAAAAAACATTTTAGTTTTCCAAAATCTAACCCTAACAATACATACAATACTACAACATATGTTTGCCAAACTCCTAAACCAAAGTATTTCATGATTCACTACTTCCACTCATCTATCTTCAAAACAAATCAATTTTATCATATCTTAATTTATATCACTTAAAACTGTTTATAATTACTTGATTTTTATTTTTCACGCATCAAAATATTTTTTTACAAGATTTATAAATTATTTTTAAAATAAACCGGTACCAGACGACTTACACTTCAGTCGTCCAGACGACTTCCAACATCTCAGACGACTCAGACGATTTACTAGGGCTATATTCGTAAAAATGGCTTCTGTTTTTTGTTTGGTCACAAGGGGCTGAGATGTAATTTCACTAGGCTTTTAGATTAGTTTTGCATTTGATTCAAGTTTGGGTATAGGTTTGGGGTTAAAATCAAGTTGTGGGTTAGTTTTGGCAAAAAAACCATCTAATGTTAATATATACCAAAATATTATTTCGTAAACTCTGGATTTGATGTAAAAGAAAACAAGAAATATTTTTCTTTAAGAATCGTCAATATGAAAAGGCTGCAGCGACTAATGAAACACAACAAAAACCCTATAATGGAAAACAAAGAGAAGCTTCCATGGGAGTTAGTAGAAGAGATCCTCTCTCGTGTCCCTCCCAAACCAGTTGTCCGATTCAGAACGGTTTGCAAACGATGGAACGCTCTCTTCGACGACAATACTTTCATCAACAACCACAAGTTGACGTTTCGATTCATTTTATTGACTAAAGCCAAGGTTTATTCGGTAAGCCTGAACCCCGAGATAGAGGTGAGTGAGTTAACCTTAGATATTCCCGGTTTAAACAATCAGAAACCTAATGACTTGGTCGATTGCAATGGGCTCTTGCTATGTGGCACGAAAGAAGGAGCTGTGGTTTGTAACCCGTGGTCAGGACAAAATAGATGCATCAAGGCCGAGGTTAGTCAAACTAGTTTAGAATTTCGTGGCATAGGGTATGATGGTAATAGGATAGGTAAGAAAATTGTTTATAAAACCCTTGCGTTTTATCTAAATAATATAAGAAGCTCTACCAGTGCATGGAGAATCCATGACCTTGCCACCGATAAGTGGAAACGAGTGTTGAAAGAAGTAAAAGGTGAAACACGGCCTCAAAATGTGTTCATTATGCACTCGACAAGAGGTGTATCGTTGAATGGAAATTTGTATTGGGTTGCTTATTGCCTGAGTCATCCCTCGTTGCTCTTAGTAGTAAGCTTCGATTTTGGGAGCGGAAAATACCTCAACTTTTGTGGTCTACCGTGTGTGGAGAACGATCATAGCGATGCTCTTGTCCTTAGGGTTTTTAGGGGAGATCGGTTTTCGTTGTTAAAGCAGTGCCATGTAACAAAGAAGATTCAGATTTGGGTGGCCAAGGACAAGATTGATAATGGGCATAGTAGAGATGTGAAATGGATGAGTTTCATGGAAGTGTCAATCCCTGACTTGCCGTATTTAGTACAGACACAATCCTACCATCAGCCCAGTTACTTCATTGAGGATAAATGGGATGGTAAAAGCCTGGTCGTGTGTTCTTGCGATGTAGATGGCCGGGCTTGGATCTATGTTGTTGGGGAAAGCAAGATAATCAGTAAAACCCGATTGGATTCTGTAGTGGATCTTTGGCCTTTGCATTGTACCTGTTTTCCCAGTTTGGTCATGGTTCCTGGATGTCAAAGAGAACACAAAGAAAAGAAGAAAAAGCAGAATTACGTGTTAATATTTCTTCCGTTATGTTTTTTGTTTGGTTGTTTGGGAAGCTTAAGTTGCTTTTTAGCAAAATAAGTTATTTTTAATTGTTTAGAACAGGCTTAGACTGTTCCAAAAAAAAAAAAAAAAAAAAAAAAAGAACAGGCTTAGATTGAATGTTTAGTGGTCTCAGTCAGTTTAAGTCTAGGGTTCTGAGTTTTATTCGGGATTTTGTTAGCTTTCACTTGTGTTGGACGCTTAAATGGTTTTGAGATGATTGTGTCGATATTCATTACATCCCACATTGTTATTTTTCCTTTTTTTTTTTTCTAATTCAATTGATTACTATCACATCACTACAAGAAAACTTCATGAACTCCGAAAATATTTACCGAGAACACAAGTCGTCAGAATGGTATTGACGATTTGTTGACAATTTTCCGGGAAGTGCTCGTCGGTAATTTCTCATAAAACTTCGTCGGAATATTCCGATCACCTGGTTTTCTCGGCAGTATCTCGGAAATGTTTGTCGGAATCTTCCCGGGAAGACATATATTTCCGAGAACAAAGGTGTTCTCAGTATATCTCTGGAGCTTCTCGGGAAATCATTGGGGTTTTGTCTTTAAAATGTATCAAGAATCAAACAATTTTCGAGGAGAAACCGGCAATGAACTTCATCACAGAATCATCAGAAGTTTCTCAAAAATTACCAACTACAGGACGTTGTCAGAAGAAGCTCAGAAAACATGATACAGATCGTCGGTCTATTCTCAGTATTGAAAACTATGTTTGTCGCACAGATATTTTGAAAGTCCCGGCTAAAACTTAGTGTTTTCATTTCTGAGGAAGAACCAATGAACATATATCTCGGAACATACTATTTTATAAAGACAAGTCACCCATGTTTACCTTCTCAGAGCATGTTTACCTTCTCAGAGCATGTTTATTGCACGTCTCTTAGGTTGGGGTTCTTAGCGTGATATAAGATACGGTCTCTTAACTTTTAACTAAAAAAACTAAACGACGTCTCTTATATCTCTTATTTAAGAGACATCTCTTAACTTTTTTAGTTAAAAGCTAAGAGACCGATCTTATATTACGCTAAAAACTCAACATAAAAGACCTGTAATAAACATGCTCTCGCTTCATTTCTTCTCAGATTATTTTCAAACAATAACTCATCTCTAGTCTCGTAACAGAACAGCCGAAGATGGAAATATGAATAAAACAACTCCTCTTAGTACTCATAGCGGTAAAAGTCTTCTATGCATTCAAGAACGTTTTTGAGCCGTAAGTGTGTCTTCTTCAGTGGCGAAAGATGATCATTAGAGTTGCCGACATATAACTATTCAAGAAGTCAACCTTTAGTTAATGAATCTATTATTTCGGTAATAATGGACCTTGTCTGATTGTTCATGTGCAGACTGCAGAAATTGTATGGAATGTTGTACATTTAGATTCTTTTACATGAATTTGAAAAAGAATATGCAGTTCAAGAAGAATAAAATCGGTTTAGATGAGAAATTGTATGTATGAACTCGCTTTTTAACCCAACTGTTAGGTTGGGTCTCTTAGCGTAATATAAGATATAGTCTCTTAGCGTAATATAAGATACAATCTCTTAGCTTTTAACTAAAAAAACTAAGAGACGTCTCTTAAATAAGAAATATAAGAGACGTCTCTTAGTTTTTTTAGTTAAAAGCTAAGAGACCGTATCTTATATCACGTTAAGAGACCCGACATAATAGATCTGTAATGAACATATAAACATGCTCTTATTCATTTAACCAAAAAGAATCATAGACCAAAACGCAAACAGTGGTTAGTAAGCCTCTATTATTCCTGCTGTTACTATGCTTTTCTACGTAATCAAAACGCAAATGGGCCTGGGCTACGTAAAAAAACAAGAAACTACTAGCGATGATGTAAGAAAGAGACAAACCTATTTCATCGTACTTCTCGTATTAAACTGCAATAACTTAACCGAAAAGAGTATGACTCCTTTCAATTCTCCTCACCTAAATTCTCATGCTCTACTCTGTTTTTATACCTTCTTCTTCCTCTTCTCTCCCACTCATTCTACATCCTCCATAGCTACAAAGCTCAGCGAAAAAAAAAACAGAGTGCGCTTAAAAAATGTCTCTCCTTTCGTTTCCTCTCACTTCCTTCAACATCTCTCCTTCACTCTTCTTCACTATCATCAGCACTCTCGTATCAGCTTTCGTTATACTGTTCCTCACGCGCAAGAGTTCTAACTCTAAGCGCGTGAACCTCCCTCCGGGTCCTCCCGGCTGGCCCGTAGTCGGAAACCTCTTCCAATTCGCGCGCTCCGGGAAGCAGTTCTACGAGTACGCCGATGATCTGAGGGAGAAGTACGGTCCCATCTACACGCTGAGGATGGGGAGCCGAACCATGATCATCATCTCCGACGCGACTCTGGCCCACGATGTTCTAATTCAGCGTGGGCCCATGTTCGCGACCCGGCCCAAAGAGAATCCAACACGGACAATCTTCAGCTCCAACACTTTCACAGTCAACGCTTCCGTGTACGGCCCCGTGTGGCGATCACTCAGACGTAACATGGTGCAGAACATGCTGAGCTCGACCCGGTTCAAAGAGTTCTGGTCGCTGAGACGATCCGCCATGGATAAGCTCGCGGACAGGATCAAATCAGAGGCCGGTGAAAATAACGGACTCGTCTGGGTCCTACGAAACGCGAGATTCGCTGCGTTTTGTATTCTGTTAGAGATGTGTTTCGGAATCGAAATGGACGAGGAATCGATTTTAAAAATGGATGCGATGATGAAGAAGGTGTTGATCACGATCGATCCGCGGCTGGACGATTACCTCCCGATCCTTGCTCCGTTTTACTCCAAGGAGAGGAGACGAGCTCTCGAGGTTCGCCGCGAGCAGGTCGAGCTCGTCGTCGGGTTCATCGAGAGACGACGGAGAGCGCTTCGGAATCCGGGAACGGACAAAACGGCGACGTCTTTCTCCTACTTAGATACGCTCTTCGACTTAAAAATCGAAGGGCGTAAAACGACGCCGTCTAACGAAGAGCTCGTGACGTTATGTTCGGAGTTTCTCAACGGCGGGACGGATACGACGGGGACTGCGATAGAGTGGGGAATCGCGCAGCTGATCGCGAATCCTGAGATTCAATCTCGTCTCTACGATGAGATTAAATCGACGGTGGGGGATCGTGCGGTTGAGGAAAAAGACGTGGAGAAAATGGTGTTTCTACAAGCCTTCGTCAAGGAGATTCTCCGGAAACATCCACCGACGTACTTCACGCTGACTCACACGGTGACGGAGCCGACGACGGTAGCCGGGTACGATGTTCCCGCCGGAATCAACGTCGAGTTCTATCTCCCGGGAATAAACGAAGATCCGAAGATTTGGTCTAACCCGAAGAAATTCGATCCGGACCGGTTTGTTTCGGGTAAAGAGGATGCGGATATAACCGGGGTAACCGGAGTGAAGATGATGCCGTTCGGTGTAGGCCGTCGGATCTGCCCCGGTTTATCGATGGCGACCGTACACGTGCACTTGATGCTTGCGAAGATGGTACAGGAGTTTGAATGGAGCGCGTATCCGGCGGGAAGCGAGATTGATTTCGCGGGAAAATTGGAGTTCACGGTGGTTATGATGAAACCGTTGAGAGCCATGGTTAAACCAAGGGTTTAAATTTACTATTATGAAAACGATGTGTGCTATATTAAAGGAACCTATACTTTAAAAAAAGAAATTCGGGTGTTTTTGTGAATTCTAGTAAAATATTACTTTTTGTCCTCAAACAAATCAATAAATTATTTCTTTTGTAACGTTAGACGCTTAGAGCCGGCTATCAGTAGAATCAGGCCTAGGTGTTTTATCTGGATCCGAAGATCCGAACCAAAAAATTTCGAGCCAATCTGAAACTGACCCCGTCTTTTTTACTCTATTGGGTCTTGTTGTGAAGGATCCGATCCGACCCGAACCCGAGACTCGAGTGGGGCACCGGAAAATCTGAAACTTCTAGTATATATTAGGTATATATGGATGTTTCAATTTATTTTTGGTATTATGTGTATTTTTTTAAGTTTCAAATTTTAGTTTTTGGGTATGGTTTTAGGTTTCAGATAAAAATTTAGATTTTTCAAAAATATAATTGGGATAATTAGATAAAATTTTTGATATTTTTCATCTCTTTGGATTAGATTTTAGATAAATTTTCTTATATTTTTTTAGTATTAAAATATTTTCAGATATTTTCTGTGTGTTTTAGGTATTTTTTTGGGTTGGACTCGACATGACCCGAACAGAACCCGATCCGTAACCGAACCGAATATGAATCGACAAACTCTAATTACCCTATTAGGTCCAACTATGTAAGACTCAACCCGATCCGGACCCGGAAATACCTGAACCGATCCTGAACCGAAAATTTCAAATTACCCTATCGGATCCTAAACTCTTAGACCTGAAGGACCCTGATCCGCAACGACCCAACCCGAACTTAACCCAAGGACCCGAATGCCCAGACCTAAGTAGAATGTAACATAAAAACTGTTATGAATGATGTACAAAGTAGGTGTAATCGACATTCTAGATAGTCAACAAAGTAGATGAGAAGACATACCCATGTGGGACGTGGTAAAGTCGAATGTTTTAATGGCCGCCGAAATTTAGTTCAGATTTTGATCGTAACAATTCACACAAACGTAATTGAGTCGAATGTTTAAGAGCCGCCGAAATTTAGTTCAGATTTTGATCGTTACAATTCACACGTCGACAAGAAAGAGAAAAAAAAAAACAATTTAATACACATATACATCCTTTGCTAAGCTGTACAAACCAAGAATGCAGATAATGTTTTTAATTGTTCATGAAAAAACTATATTTTTATGTGTGATGGAGAAGCCCATTACCTTGGCCCAATAGCAAATTAAATAATTATCTGCTCGCTTCTCCTCCTCCTCCGTCATCTCCTTACCTCATTGACGAACATAATCAATCTCCTCGATCATTTTGCAGATTTTCTCAGTGGAAAAAACTTGTGACATGGAGGCCACTGATGGTATTTGGGGTGAAATCGAACGTTCTGAGAGGTTGCAATTTTTTTTTTTTTTTTTTTTCTTTCAGAAACTTTCCAGGAGAGTAATGATGATTCAATTGAACACAGAAGCTGGAGGAAAGTAATAAAGATTTGTCTTTGATTGATCCCTTGTGTTTATTTTTTTTTTGGGTTAGCTACCTAGTCTGCTCTATGTATGAAGAGGCAGTCTCATTATCTTCCTCCATACTAAAAGGAATCTTTGGCAACGTTGAAACTCTTGGTGATCATCAGTTGCTTGACATGCTTGAATCTGCTGGCATGGTTCTAGTCCAATCCTTGCATGGACTCGGCAGGTATATATTTCAGATTGATGACAAATCATTTATTTTCCTGTCTTACTTCCGTTTTGAATTGGATGCTTTAAGATACTTTCAGAGTTTAGTACTCTTTGGCTCTGTGATAGTTTTTCTACACAACAAATGACTTTTTTTTTTTAAATGCAGGGCAGGTGAGATTGTAAATGAGCTAAGACAAGTGTTTGGCGAAATTGCAGCTATTCCTGTTCAAGTTCTTCTCACTGGGTATCCTGCTTGTTCTCTTCTTTTCTGATATTATTACATCTTAAGATGCTTGAAAAGGAGGAGACTTGGTTCGTTCTGTAAATAGGAGTCGGAACTAGGAGTTTAACGAACATTTCATTAACCGAAGTGGCGAGTCAGAGAAAAGAATCTTAACTAAATACTGCTGTTTCTGCATACTTTAACATAGACAAAAGTCACAGAATGATATTGTAGATGTCTATTTAATGGCTCTTCTATCTTCTTTTTTCCCCATTTAGAATATGTCTTCAAATATCAAACGGTTCCTACTCCGGTGTACGTGAGGTTCTGGAAGAGTTCTTTAGCTTATGGGTTTACAAGGACAACCACTATGTCCTAAGTGATGCTGGATTAAGTGAAAAAGTGTTCCATGGGAAAATACTCTTGGATGTTGATGAGTACATGGAAGTTGTGGAGCTGTATACCTTTGGAGTTCTTGGAAAAGACACAAACGACGTGGGTCTAGCGGTTTCATGGGTTGAGCAAGCTCCATTGCCTGAGGAAAGACGACAGGTACAATTGAATCTTTTCATGAGTTGTCTTTTGTCTATGAACTGTGTTCCAACTAAGTCAAATCTCTGTTACAGGGACTTTTAAGAAGATTGGATTCTTTACTTTCTCTCAAATCACCAAAAGTTCAAGAGGCTACTTCTTTAGAGGAAAACTCTTCTTACGATGTGGTGAATAGCAGCAACAAGTCTTTGGCTAATGAAAAGAATGATTATATCCTGAAACTCTCTAAACAACATGAACCTTGGTCGTCTCGTCCTCTTAGCCTAAAGTTTGGTAATACCCGATTCAGCATGTCCAGGGGGAAAGTTGCTATAAGCCTTGTTGGATTAATCATATGCTATGCTTTACAAAGAAAACGAGCTGCTTTAATACGGTAAGAATTCTTCTGAGCAAACATACTTATTTGATCAGAACTTATGGTGATGAAAGCATACACTGTGTTTTGCTTTCATGTTTTAGGATCATTCGCAGACAAATGGAGTCCACGAAGAAAGCAATTGTAGATTTCTGGAAGCTTGCGTTTTCGTACCAAGTGAATCCTCTTGCAGCTATTCAACCAATACCAAGCACCACAACTTGAGGTAGTTCCCACAGTCATAGAAGATGGATCAAAGACCTGATCTTGAATTGAAATAAATCTGCATCCTTTTGATTCTTTATCACAACCCTATATTTAGTTACTGTGTTATGTTAAAAATGTCATTCTGTGTTACTCTTATTTGGATAAAAGCTGAAGATAATAATTTTACCAAAGCGGTAGTCCCAAATATTTTTCATTCATTGGCTCAAACTAACGTAAACCCAACTCATTGTGTTATAACCAAACGGTTATCGTTGACGATAACTATAAGAAGCTTTTGTATTTGATGAAAGATTGTATGTTTTGGGGGCATGAGAGGCCTAATTATTCAAAGAAGTGTTTTAAAACCACATTACTTGAATGATTAAAACAAGGTTGTCTCAGACACAAGTCACAGAAACAAAGAAGGATCCCATACAGATTTTTATTAAAAACAGAGCCACATGAAATGCTCTGCTTCTCCTTAGGCCTTGGCGGTTTCAGCCTCTGTGTCCCAGAAAGCTGATTTCTTTCCAGTTTTTGATACGGTCTGCAAAACAGCGTCCGGCTGGACATTGCCTTTCACTGTCACCTTTTGCTCCTTTATATCCACATCAAATGACTCCACGCCTGCCAAAAAAACAGAAAGTGAGTTCATGCTCTTGACTTTTAAGGATACTATAGAAACGTGTTTGTATAAGTTTGAAGCAAAAGAGGTTAGAAAACACGAGATTGAGAATCTTTATCGTGGAATCTATATGTTATGGTACGACAAATGGGATGAGAAGACAGTTGGTTTAAAGCATTTTGAGAGACAGAACATAACATCAAATAGTTATGATTAGTCATAGAAAAGCTAACCTTCCATTTTGCCGAGAACTCTTTTAACAGCTCCAACACATCCTTCGCATGACATGGCCACTCTTAGAACAACGGTCTACACCAGAAAACAAAAGTGCAAATCCTTTCAAACACATGTACCAAACATCACCACATAACCAATCAGAATACACCAAACCCTTTTCAGCTAATAATGATATAGAATACTGTCTTGCCTCGCGAGTAATAATCTTATCAAGATCTCAACGGTTGCGATATTATAGACTCGATTGAAACTATAGTTGATAGATCGACCGCAACCAGAGAGATTCGTTGTTACAGAAACGAATAATCTACACATCTTATAGATAGATCGAAAAGTTTGAAACCCTATCAATACCAAAACGGTGATAATTGCGATAAAGTAACAGTCTTTACGGTGACCCAGATCACGTAAATGGAAATTCTAAGAAGAGAGTTGAAATCCCGATTGAAATACCTGAGACATGGCTTCGATCTCTCACAAAAACTTAAACCACGGTGAAAGCTTGTACGATAGAGAGCGAGATAAAGATTGAAGTGATAGAGTTGACGCGAGTAATGTTTTGAAAGGATATATAGCCTTGTCCCTTGGGCAGGTATGATTGTGACATGATTGGTCGATGACAAAAAAATATTTATTTTATTTTATTTTCATTTATTGACTGAAGTCTATCCAAATACTTCGTTTGTTTCAAAATTTATATTTTAAAATTTTCACACACAGTAAAACAACATATTAAATTTTAATTATTATGTGTTAAAAAAAAAATAATTATTCATCTGTATTTTTTTTGTGGTTATTTATCTTCAATCATTTTAAACTAATAATAATTTAGTAAACGCAATTAATTTTTTGAAGTTTAGAACTGTTGGAAATGCATTGAAAATACAACAATGTATTTTTGAATTATTTGCTTTCTTCTAAAACATGTATTTGAATGACTTTTTATTTCAAGTGTTATAACTGTAAATAGTGAGAGTGATAGTCTTTTATTCAATTAACTATGATTGTGTGGTTTGATTGAACTTTGGTTATTCCACCATGATCAGTTTATATATCGTAGCGACCATAATAAGAGAGTGATACACTGATAGTATTGTTAATACAAGGAAGAAACAATACTTCTATGAGGAAATAAATCCAAAACTACACTAAAAGGTAGATATATGGTAGTTTTTGAGGATTATAGACAATTTAGTAGGAGTGTTAATAAAAGTGAAATTTAACAATTTGAAGACTTTATTATTTTTATATATATATTAGCTCTTAAAAATTTGTGGGTTCTTCACCAATAATTCATAGCTATGTCCATGCTTGGCACGATACATATTTTGCAATATATATGTTTTTCTAGGGCACTCGCAATAGATAGGGGGTGCATCATGAAATATATAGAGACTGTTGAAGCATCAGAAAGAGCGCGGTGGGGAGGCAAACTAGTAGCAATACCGTAATCACAGGCAAGGGCAGTAGCATCATCGTGAAAAGTGCGGTGGAGATGGCAACAAGCATGGCTTATATATGGAGAAGAACATATACACGTTGTAGCCGAATGCATATCTTGTAACCAGATTTATAACTTTATATATAGCTTCAAGATTTATTCCTGCAACATAAAAACAACTTATATGTACATGATGTTGGCAGAATTAATTTACACATTATATATGCATAGGCATATTCATTAAAAAAAATGACCTTCGAAATTCTATAAATAGGAGAAACCACTTTATCTTGATTTGTAAGTTTTGGTAGCTGCCAATAAAATCTTTAAATTCTGGTAAAAATGGCACGTAGGAGCGTGTTTTTGCTGTTGTTGTAATTAAACTAGTGCTAAATCTTAGCCTTGATGGTTTGTTATCTGTGCTGTCTAAAAGTTAAAACCGCGTTTTATAATTAGCAATCTTGTAAACATTAGAGCAAATAAGCAAAACAAATTACTTCTTTTGGGAATTTTGTAACTTTATAAATAACTTTTTCTTCTGTAGTCCTAACTTTCATTACCCTATATAAAGTTTATAAAGTTTCCAAGTGATTGAAAACAAAAACTTTACAACTCTTATATTACTTATTGGGATCAAAAGAAAATGAAGAAAATGACCAAAAAGTTGTCGTCTAAGTACGTGAAGCTCCACAAGAGCCGGCTCCGGCAAGAGGGGTCTATGAAACCGGAGGACGGTGGAGAGCTTTTCCAGGAAAATCACTCGCCGGAAAATGAGGAAAATAATGAAACGAAGGAGACACCTAAAGTTAAAAAGATTATGGAGTCCATGCATCGTAAGCTGATGCTAAGAGAGAAAACAAAAAAGAATATCCACGTGGACGATCAAGAACAATCCCAAAGGTCTGAACGCTCGGTTAGCAAGGACGACCAGCTTGAAGGTTCGGTTAGGAACATGAACCGTGGTGATAAAGATCAGCTTGAAGGTTCGGTTAGAAACGGACATATGGATCATCTTGAAGATTTGATTAGGGGTCGTGATCGCATGGACAATGCTGAAGGTTCAATTAAGAAAGGTGCTCGTGACCGTGTGGACCAGCTCGAAGGATCTAGCAGAAACGGTCAGAAATCTCAATGTGAAGACGTTACTCCTAAAAGAAGCGGTGAAGTAGACCAATCAGAAGAATCAACTAAGAACCCTTCTGATTTTACTTCTAAAAAGGATTATCTTGATTGGATTGAACATGTTGAAGGTTCTAGTAATCATTGTTTCGATCGATCCGAAAATCATGAAAAGCCTTATAGGAAGAACGACATGGACCATGATCAGATAAGCGTTGTAATATCGGAAGGATCCATAGAGGGGAATAACGATGAGATCCTATTACTCAAAAGCTCTAAGTATAGAAAAATGAAATCTGAAGATTCCAAAGGCTATAAGAAAGGAAAAGGTAGTAAGGTCAAAGATTCATTGAGAAGTCAAATGGTTGACTAAACGTGCCTTTCACATATAATCTGATCATTGATCATTTAGTTAGTGTGAACTACTACTACTCTTTTGTATAATCATATTATTATCTTCAATAAAGTCTTCACTTTACTATTTTTATAGAATCGTATCTATAGTGCGTTCAAAGAAAAACAACCACCGTTTTCTGGATTACTTCAGAACTCTTGACTAGTTATCAAAAGAGACGTCATTTTATAATTGATAATTAATAGAGCCTAGAACATGAGACTGCACCCATTCGAAGGTGTTTTTGATCCTATATTTTCAACATTCAGATTTTTCTACAAGCATTAAGCATGAACAAGACAATGTGCGTTCGTAAATCCAAGTAAGACAAAAGTATACAAGGCAAAAACATTTTATGATTTATTTTTTTTTTTTTAAAAACATATTATGATTCCTATTACATCCTATTACATTTTTTTTTAAGTGTGAAAAAAGCAAGAACAAAAACCCAATCAATTAACAAGTTTGTCAACTAAAACTCTCGTCATCATCTTTATATATCATCATGTAATGCCCAAAACCTCGTCGGGGGACTAATGATAGCTAGAACTAAGGCGTCTGCTGACCAAAATGTGCCGGGTCCATCGTAGCTTCCGAGTCGGATCGAGGGGCGGGTACATCATCAGCATCATTAACATCAGCCAAAGTCATGTCATTGATACTGGAGCGCTTCTTTGCATGATTCTCCATGTCTTGCCTCTGGAAATACTTTTGTGCATGGCTTGCGACTTGCTTTGCAGACCTTGTCTTCACATACTCTCTCGATACACTCTTCCAATCTCCTCTCCCAAACTCGTCTAATCCTTTCAGAAAGTCTCTGAAAATATCATCAGATATTAGGCAAAACCCTTTAGCCAAGTTTGTTAAAAATCAAGATGCTCTTAGAAAATCGTATAAAACGTAATAAATAAGAGAAGAGAAGAGAGCCTATACGTGATTACCTAAGCAATATAAAAATCTAACAGTTCATCACCCGTTTAGTGTTGTAAAAAAATAAAAATAAAATCACCAGTTTAGTTTATATACTTTCCCTTAAAGTCAACAAAACCTAAACCATCACGACGAGCAAAAGTTAAAATTGTTAATTAATACGCTCCCTAACAGTAACACTAAAGTCGTTCTTGGCCTAAACAAGAAACGAAAACTCTAAACCATCACTACGAGCAAAAGTTAACCATAAAGTCGTTCTTGACCTAACCAAGAAACGAAAACTCTAAACCATCACGACGAGCAGAAGTAACGCTAAACTCGTTCTTGACCCAAATGAAACGAAAACCATAGTTCACGAGTCTTAAAGACTAACCCGTGCTCCTTCGCTGTCCACGGTCTTCCTCTCTTGTTATCTTTATCCATGTGTTTAGTCTCGGGTGAGAGGATTCCATCTGCGTGATCTTGATAATCGATAGTACCATAGCGATCCGATTCGATAAGTTCAACGTCGCGTACCAAAGCGTCGTAGTAGTGCTTCACAACCTCGAGCGGCATCTCAAGATAGCTGGCGATAGCCTCAAACCTGTTAGGAACGTTCTCCGTGAGCACCAGCGCTTCCTCGAACATTTTGTCTTCGTCCCTCCCCCACTGCTCCCACCAAGCCATCATAGAAAGCAACAAAGGTAACCTGCCAGGTATCTCGAGCCTTCTTTCCTTCTTTATATGCGATTTATAGAGAAAAACAATAGGGGGAAATCGCAAGATTCACCCTCGTGTTTACTTTAATTTATAAAGTAGCCCCGAGTTTTATTTTAAATAGTATTTAACCCCTCCTTCATATTATGATGATAAAAAATTTGTCATGTTGGGTTTAGGTGAGAATAAAACTCAATTGTTGTCCATTTAGTAACGGTAAAGCCCTTTTTAGTAAATTTTGCTGATTAAATGGGCTTTGTCAAAAACGTTTGATCAACAAATGGGCCTAAGAAACCCTAGCAAGATTCTTATATTTAAACAAAAAAATTTTCGACAGCTCCGTCCTTTTGCTCATCTTCTGCATTTACCGCCGCTTCATCTTCTCCCCAGCTCCGGCCAGGCCGTACAGGTACATTCTCCTTTACTTAAAATGTACGTCATTGGTGCGTTAACTCTACAGCTTAAAGTGGATCTACTCTTAAAGTAGATTGATAGTTATATTTCGCTTAGATTCGTTGCACACATGAAAATGTATAAAGAAGTCCACGTATAGCATTTTGAATGATCTCTTTTGAGTTGCTTGTGTTCTCTAGATTGTATTATTTACCTGAATGTGGATATATATATCTTGAATCACAAGAAACTTGTAGATTCTGTTTGATTTATCAACTTAATGTCTGAATTCGTCACCATAGTTTGTTGTCGTTCTTGTTCGCATTCTCAAATATTTAACTTAATTTGTTGCAGTTTAAGTAAAAAAAAAGTGTGGTGAAAGATGGGTCGTGTTCGTACCAAAACCGTGAAGAAATCATCACGTCAGGTGATAGAGAAGTACTACTCAAGGATGACACTAGACTTCCACACGAACAAGAAGATCTTGGAGGAAGTTGCTATCATCCCGTCGAAAAGACTACGGAACAAGATCGCTGGATTCTCCACACACTTGGTGAAACGTATCCAAAAGGGTCCAGTCCGCGGGATCTCGCTCAAGCTGCAAGAGGAGGAGCGCGAACGGAGAATGGACTTTGTCCCCGACGAGTCGGCGATTAAAACGGATGACGTTAAGGTGGATAAAGAGACGCTAGAGATGCTTGCTTCTTTGGGGATGTCTGATGTTTCCGGGTTTTCTCAAGTGGAGACACAAGCAGCCGTGGTACCGAGCAATACGTTTGGCCGTGGTGGAAGAAGATTCTAAAGGCATTTTTTTGAATCTAACAAATGAGTTTTGTTTTGTTTTTTGGAGTGTTTATGGATTAATTCAACGTTGTTTCCATGGATTCGAGATTAAAAATTTACGAGCTCTCACTTTGTTTTAATATATCGAATTAAATCATATTTTGTATAACTATTATTATTAGCTCATAGCCAAACTGTAAATACGATGATGAGTCAGGGGCATAAGTGTCAAAGTGGGTACTTTATTCCGTGGAAAAAAACGGTTGGCTCGAAATCAAATGGCATTAATGTGCAGATCCCTTGTCTTGCAGCATCTTCCTTCTCCGCCTGTAACTCCTCTTTTACGAAACTACCCCTTGAAACCGCTCAAATTCACTAGCTTGCTGCCCTTCTCCCATCGCTGCCGTCAGTCTCCTGCTTCCTCCTCCTCATCCGCTCGTTGTTCTTCTTCTTCGTCGTCGTCGATGGAATCTCCACCGGAAGGATACAGAAGAAACGTAGGTGTCTGTCTCATGAATCCTTCCAAAAAGGTAATCATCTCTGAAACAGCTTCTTCTTCTTCTTTTTATTTACTTTTGGTTTTTTGGTGATAATTTGATTCTCGGTAACTTGCTAGATCTTCGCTGCGTCGAGGTTGGATATTCCCAGTGCTTGGCAAATGCCTCAGGTGTTGCTGATCTCTAGATTCGATTTTGTTTTTTTTTTTGTTTAGATTATCAAAGATGGAATCAGTTGAGTAGAGTCGTTTTTGTGTTATGAATAGGGTGGAATAGACGAGGGTGAAGATCCAAGGGCTGCTGTCATGCGAGAGCTTAAGGAAGAAACTGGTGTTCACTCCGCTGAGATCATCGCTGAGGTTTCTTTCTTTTTCAGTTTCTTCTTCAAACCGCACATGTCAATCATAATCTTAATCCACATCTCATTAGATTCTTCTTCTTTTTCGGTCTGTGTAGGCACCTCACTGGATTACGTATGATTTCCCTCCAGATGTTAGGGAGAAGCTCAAGGTCCGTTGGGGATCTGACTGGAAGGGCCAAGCTCAGAAATGGTGAGAGACTCTTTCATCACACACTCATTGATCATGTCATTTTGTTCTCTGATCAACATATTGTGGGGATATTATCAGGTTTCTTCTTAAATTTACTGGGAAAGACGAAGAAATTGATCTTCTTGGTGATGGAACGGAGCAACCCGAGTTCGGGGAGTGGTCCTGGGTGTCTCCTGATCAACTCGTTGAGCTTGTGAGTCTTCTTCTTCTTTTATAAGTGTTTTGAGTGTTTCAGCTTTTAGGTTCTACTACTTCTCCACTCTCATCTTCTTATTATTTCCTCTGTTATTGCAGGCAGTGGATTTCAAGAAGCCAGTATACAAGGAAGTCATGTCAGCTTTCGCTTCTCATCTCCAGTAACCAACCATATATTATATAACTCACTGCTTTTGAAGTTTATTGGCATCAAACTCGAGAATAAGCTCTTCTTGAAATACATTTGCTCCTTGAATAATCCCATAAAACGAGAAAATACAATCATTCTTCCCCTCTGTTTACTTATTTGATCTTAAAACAAAATTTGAGAAATCTCAGTCATTTTTCTTGTTTTCTCATCAAAGATTATCTCTGTTTGATGCGCAACAGCGTTAGCGACAACCTCAGGAGAAATGTTCTTCATTATGTCGTCTCTTCTCTTCCATCGTTTCCTTTAACCTTAAGCTTTCATCAAGCTTTACTCATTACATGCCTCATTCGTATTATACAGTTCTCACTTCTCAGTCAGACTCGAGATGATTCTGCAATTAGAAAAGACCTCGTTTTGTGTACTAGTATAAAGATTCGAGTCTGAGATATGTGAAAAGAGAGGAGATGATGTGCTTACAAAAAACATTATTACTACAAATAGAGGGTTTCTTTGTATTGGAAACAAAGCGTCTACTACTCTTACAGACTCCATTATTTCCTGAAACATTACAAAGCTTTCCTACAACTTTCCAATACAGAGATTATCTACAGCCGTAAGATGAAATCTCTCCAACTGTTCAAGATTCAGCTTTCAGCTATAACACCGTCGTCTAAACTCTCACCCAAGTGAGAGATGCTGATATTTAGCAAGCTGGGCCTTTGGAAGACACTATGGGCTCTATATTCTTTTGTTTCTAAAAAGTAAAGCAAAATTCAAATTTGTTTACACGGCCGTCACACTAAATTCAATAATTCATCCAATCCAAGTGAGACGGTAATATTTGATGAGATGGGCTTTAAGAGACATAATGGGCCTTACAACCACGAAAGTAGATATTGCTTTTAAAAAAAGTAAAGAAAAAAAATTCAAAATTACATTTCTCTCTCCTTAATTTCTTGAGCTGAAATGGTGCGATTATGGTCGATCGCCAAGCTTCAAATCGGAAAATTTTCGACCTTTGGGATACGGCGATGGTTCACGACCATTGGCGGCGAGAGAAGTACTAAAGTGATGAGCTTCGGCGACGGAAGCCACTTCGCTCTGGGCCTACCAGGCACGGGAATGGGAATCGACGCTTACGAGCCAACTCAAGTTTCTGATCTGCCTTCAGACGTCTCCTTCTTATCCGCCGGACACTACCACTCCCTCGCAGTCACCTCCGGCGGCGAGATTTGGGCGTGGGGTCGCAACGAGGAAGGCCAGCTCGGCCGAATCGGTAGAGATTCAAATTCAAGGAGTGTGGCGAAGAGAGTGGAAGGTCTCGAGAATGTGAGTGTCCGAGGAGCGTTTGCGTCTGGAGTGGTCTCAACCGCGATTGGAGACGATGGGTCGTTGTGGGTTTGGGGAAGATCGAAAAGAGGACAGCTTGGGCTTGGGGAAGGTATCGTTGAAGCTTTGGTTCCTTCAAAGGTTGAAGCTTTAGGTCAAGAACACATCGTTAAGGTTTGGATTAAAAAAAATTAACAACGGTTTGGGTTTTAAAAATGGAATCTTTTTGATTTAGATTCGGTTTTTGACAGGTGTCGTTTGGTTGGGGGCATGTGCTTGCTCTTAGTGCTGATGGTAAGGTTTTTGGGTGGGGTTATGTAGCTGATGGGAGAGTAGGGAATGTGGGAGTTCCTCTTGAGGCGTCTCCGCTTGATTCACTTGCAAGTGGGTATGGTGAGGAGGCAGCTGAGAAGAAAGTTGCGGAAGCTATGAGGAAGGAGAACAACATGCCTATAGCTTGGGAGCCTCGTCTGGTGGAAGAGTTGCGTGGTGTGAAGGTGGAAGATATTGCTTGCGGGTCTGATCACTCTTTAGTCCTTTGTCGTGATGGAACTCTTTTGAGCTCTGGGAGCAATGTGTATGGTCAGTTGGGTCGGAGGTCTAATGAAGATTTAACAATGTCACCTGTTGATGTAACCGGGTCTCCTGTTTCAGTAGCAGCTGGTCTTGGTCATTCTCTAGCTATCTGCAATGTTGAGTCAGGTTCCAACACAAGGAGGGTTGTCTCATCATGGGGTTGGAACCGGAGCAAGCAGCTTGGTAGAGGAAAGCCAGAAGAGCTGCCAAGAGAAGTGGAGGGTTTGGATGGGGAAACTCCAGCTTCTGTATCAGCAGGGCGTGTGCATTCCTTGTGTGTAACGGAGAAAGGAGAAGCTTGGGTTTGGGGATGCGGAAAGAATGGCAGGCTCGGTTTAGGAAGCTCGGTTGATGAACCTGAACCGATGTTGCTGGAGGACGTTGAGGGTTGTGTTCTTCAAGCAGCTGCTGGCTTTGATCACAGCCTCATCTTAGTGTCTGATTGTGTAGATTAATGTTAGAATAAAGAAAGTATTTTAGTAAAACTTTCATTTTTGTAAGAGCTGAGAGACATGCAAAAGAAAAAGAGAGATTAATCAAAAACATGATCACCAAGTGAGTTCTTTTATCATACATTTGTTTGTATCTTGCCAATGTGGCTGAATATAAGATGCGTCTTCAATGCACATTGTGTAGAGTTCTCTTCTCTCACAGTAGCCAAAAGTTACAGACAGAAACAAAGAACTATGTGTATATGCATAGAAGTTACACACTACAGAAAAATGATCTGCCTAAACCAGTCTAATAATAACAAAATCTCATCACAATATTGAGAAAAAGAAACACAATCATCATAATCATCATTTATAAATACTTCTTGGTCTTTGGGTTTGTGTCTGAAAGCTAGTGTTTCAGAGATATGCTAATGCTCTTCTCTAAACCCATCTTCATAGGTCCTCCGATGATGCTCCCTTTCTGCATCATCGCCACAAACTCGTTGTAGTCTATTCTTCCATCCTGTAACCAATGATTCAATGTTAAAAAAAAAAAGTGATAGCCTACCAATCAATCAATCAACCAAAAGAGATTTCAACATCATCACTCCCAAAGATCTTAAGAATGTGGTTTCCTATTGCGGAGAAGTTAATGCAGTGTAGGATGAGATGAGAAGGTGCAAGAAAGGAGCTTTTACCTTGTCTTGATCAACATCACGCATCATTTCTTCAATGCGGGCATCTTCAACACCAAACTCTTCACAAGCATGTTGAAGCTCGTCCGGGGTGATAAATCCGCTCCCGTCCTTGTCAAAGTAGGAGAAGGCAGCAAACAAATGGTCCTCTTTCTCTATTTTGTTTAGATGCAATGTTGCAGCTATGAACTCTTTGTAGTCTATCGTTCCGCTGTTGTCCACATCAGCCTGAATAAAAAAAAGAGACAACACACAAGATTTACTGCAAATCCCAAGAAAAACCATGGAACTATAACCAGAACATACTGCTAAAGACTTACAGCTTGCATCAGGTCAAGAATCTCTGACTCTTTGAGATTGGCACCGACTCGTTTTAGTCCTGCTTTCAGTTCTTCGAAAGTTATCTGACCACTATTGTCTGCGTCAATCATCTTGAACATTTCTTTCAAACCGGCTATTTCTTCTTCAGATAAGCTCTCTGCTATGACCTACAAACGAGTTGAAAAATGGAGGGGAAATTTTTATCCTATCTTTATTCTATCTTCTTATTTAGCATTAGAAAGACGGAAGCTTACTCTAAGAGCCATTTTCTTGAACTTGTTCATGGCGGAAAATTGCTTCATACGGCTCAAAACAGCAGAGTCCAGAGGTTTATCTGGAGCCACACCGTCAATTTGAACCCATGGATGACCTGTTCAGATTCGAAAACACAACAATGTATTTGGAAAATCAACTACATATACCAGAAAGGGAAGTTCTCATAATCAAGACCAATCAGACTTAAACAGTGTTCTAAAAATCGGTCTAGAGGCTCAAAAATCGGTCCAGGCCCCCGCCTAATCAATTAATCTCACATAAAACGTTTCTTGAACATTACTAAAATGACTTACATAATACTTGATGTGCCGTTAGTCTTCTCTTGGGGTCTCTTACAAGCATTTTCTGAACCAAGTCTTTTGCGCCATCAGAGATGCTTGGCCAAGGATCAGATGAGAAGTCAAGATCTCCATGAAGGACCTGTTCGAATATACCTTGTTCGGTTTCTGTCCATGACAATGGTAACATCACTTGTTTCAGAGCCTTATATGAAAAACAAAGCAGATCACTGAATATGAAATGATGCAACCGTCGCTCTTACCGGCCCAAAAAGGAGGAACACCGCTTAACAAAATGTAAACAATGACACCAGCACTCCACACATCTGATTCAGGACCATAACGCTTTCTAAGAACTTCTGGGGCTACATAATATGGACTACCAACAACATCTGTAAAAACCTCATCTGCAAAAATTTAAAAAGGTGACTAAGTTTCAAACTCAAACATAGATGTCTTGTTAATCTAATGTTCTAAAAATCGGTCTATGCTGCTACTAGACACCCGCCTAGGCTCCAAATCAGTCATTAACTGAAACGATTTTCTTAAAATCTGATTTAAGCAGTTAAAATTGGTCGAAGTTGATATAATTCAATCTAAATTGGTGTAAATAGATTAAATCAAGTAACATTATTATTAGTGTAAGTTCACAAATTTGTTCGATTTAGCTTTTTGTATATCTAATTTGTATAGTTCATCAAAATATTTTACTAATTAAATCTAAAGTTTTTAATACCTAGTCAGCCTTTAATAGCTAGGCACGTCTAGGCGTCTAGTTACAGTCTTAACTATGAACATTGTGTAAATCTAATGATCAAAGACAAAAGCAACTACAAAAGAGAGGAGAACCTGGCTTAAAGAACATCGAGAGTCCAAAGTCGATCGTTTTCAGTAAAGAATCTTCCTCTCTACTAACAAACAGAAAATTCTCAGGCTTGAGGTCTCTATGCATGACACCAAGAGAGTGACAAGTCTCCAAAACCCCAACAATGGTTCTAGCCAGCTCAGCTGCTTTCCTCTCAGTGTAATGTCCACGCTGAATAATCCTATCGAAAAGCTCGCCGCCCGAACACAACTCCATCACAAGATGAACCGCCACAACATCCTCATAAGCTCCTTTGATGGATATAACGTTAGGGTGACCAGCCAAGTGATGCATTATCTGAATCTCTCTTCTAACGTCTTCCACGTCCTCCTCTGTCAAAAGCTTCCTCTTGGAGATGGACTTGCACGCGTACTCGTTTCCGGTGCCTTTCTCGAGGCATAAGAAGGTTGTCCCGAACTGTCCTTGTCCGAGTTTCCTTCCTAATGAATAGAACTCTTTGAAGTTTTCGGTCTTTCTCTGTAACACTGACTCGGTTCTGAGGCCTGCGCTGGATACTCTCCTCATATGCTTAGGCTTGCTGGGATCAGGTTTCGTCTCCGGGTTGGTTTCAGGCTTGGATTCAGGTTTTGTTGGCTCTGGTTTGGGTTCAGGCTTTGTTGATGTCTCCACCTGCACAACAACTTCTTGCTTGGCTTCTTCAGGTTCGGGTTTGGGTTTGGTTTCAGCTTCGGGAATGGAGCTAGGATTAGGCATAGTGACTTGCTCAGGGGGTTTATTCTGGACTTGATCAGGTACTGCTTCCTTGGAAACTTCTGCAGCTGCTTCTTTGGGAACTTGTTGTGCATTGCCATGGGAAGAAGCTTGCTCAGCTCCGATCCGTGGCTTCCACAAAGCAGCTGAAACAGTTTGCAAGAAACCGTTTCCAGAAAGGTTCGGTCCTACACAAACATTACCCATCTCTAACTTATAATGATCCTAAATCAACTTTCTCCAGATGAAAAATCGCATTTCAAGATTTCCACATCACCGATCTGATCAAAAGAAACACATAATGGATCTGATCTCATTTCCAAATGATCAGAGACAGTGAAAAGTCAAATCCTTCATAATCTAATACTTGGGTTCTCTTCTCCAACGACAATGGTCGCTAAGACTGAATGCAAAGAAAGAAAGTCTTCCACAAGAACACAATCAATAAGCCAAAGAAAAAAAAAAATCCCAGCTTTTTCAGAAGGGTGATGTGAAAAATCGAAAATTCAAATGAACCCAGAATAGAGAAGGACGAAATCCAGAAAACGGGAATGATCTGAGATCAATAAGATCTGGAAGGGACAGGAAAAGAAAAAACTTTTTTTTTTGGTCTAGTTGGTCGGAAAATAAGCGAGGGAAAATGGAGGGTATGGGTTAATAGCAATTACATATGCATAAAACCTCAAGGATTTGTAATCTTCGTATAGTTTGTTTAACAAGTCAATCGCGGAGAAGAAGATGATTGAAGAAGGAGAGATGATCCAATGAGTTTGGCTTAAATTCACCAGCGAGCTTTGCGGTCTCATTGTCTGAAATTAATTATTTTTGTAGTACCCACTCGCTCCTAGGGTCAGCAGGCGATATGAATAATCAAAACTAATTTTAATTAATGTCAATCTTTATTAATGTAACCACCAGTTTAGTAACATAATCATAACATTGTTAACACCATCACTAGAACATAATGGAGTTATTTTTAACTGAAATTTTTATTTGTTAGTTACAAAACAGTATGGAAGAACTGTTCATAAACAAAGACTGACAAAAAAAAAAACTCCAAATACAACAGTTTGTCATGCAAACCAATGAAGCCAAAAAAGCCTTACCAGTCAAAGATTGCAGTCCTTCCCACATATCATCTTTGACACAAAAACACTCTGGTCTCTCCAAGAAGGAAGAACAGTTTTCTATGATCTGCCATAACTAACCGGATATGGCTTTGTAGCCTTCCTTTTCCAGTAATTTTGCCAAGGACTTGTCTCCTGTTTTTATGATTCGTCCATTCTCCTGAAACCGAATAACATACATGAGCCACAGATACAAACAATAATCCAAAGTAAATCTTGTGTTTTTGGCAAAAGAAACCGTGGCCATATGATCTTTGTCGACCAGTAAAGAAGGCTAGTTTGGCAACAATACTCACCATGATGTGTATGAGAGTTGGTTTGATGTAGTCAAGTAGGCGTTGATAGTGAGTTATCATCAGAACAGAGTTTTTTGGTGTCAAAAGCCCATTCACCGCCTTTGCCACATCTTGAAGAGCATCAACATCCAACCCTGAATCTATCTCGTCCAGTATAGCCAGCTCGGCTCCGAGGACCTGCAAGGACAGGGAAGACAAAGTTACCAAACAATACTCAACATTTAAAATAAACAATATAGACATGTCTCCATTACTTGCAGATATTTCAGTTACAAGGAAATAAATATAAGGAGATGCCAAGTTTTTATTGAAGAGTCCTTGAGACATATATATTTAGCCTGTATCTTTTCAGCTAACTCTGCAGTCAAATACTGATAATGGATCCTTACTGCTCTAGCAATTTCTACTTTCTCGGTATAGAAACAACATGTACCTACTTAGGCAAATCTACCCAAATAATCCTAATTATTCATGTTTATTACCACATTTTTTCTATCATAAACGGGTGCTTGTGGAAACTGATAAATAAGGGGGATAGGAGCAATACCGCTAACTGTAGAATCTCGTTGCGTTTCCTTTCACCGCCGCTAAACCCTTCATTGACATTTCGGTTGAGAAAATCGGTCTTCATATTCACAACTTCAAGTTTTGATACTAAGTGGCTGTAGAACTGCATGAGCCATGTTATACACCGCAAGAGATTAAGACAGAACATATGTAACTCCTCTAAGTCCTTAACTCATATTTGAGTAAATTCGGCAACGGACCTGGATTGGATCAAGCTCTGGCTGACCGAGCTTTCTTTTGCGAGCATTGAAAGCCATATTCAAGAAATCCATATTGCTAACACCAGGGATCTCAACTGGGGACTGAAAACTCATGAATAGACCGGCAAGAGATCTTTCCTCAGGCTCCATATCAAGCAGATTCTGCCCTTTAAATACAACACTCCCTCCCGTCACTTCATAATCAGGATGACCAACAAGAACCTACAACAAGGCTTTGATGAGAGAACAACACTATGCAGCAATGTTAAGATAAAGAGTCGAAATGCTCACCTTAGAGAATGTGCTCTTCCCTGAACCATTCTTCCCCATCACTGCGTGTATCTATGATTTTTTTGTTAGCAACCACCAAACAACAAAACAATCAATGAGATGACATATCATTTTTACAATCAGCAGAGATGCAAAATAGAATTGTTCAAGTTTTACTTATTGATGCGTACCTCTCCTTCGTAGACGACCAAGTTGACGCCTTTTAGAATCTCCTGCCTCGATTCAACAATCACAGCTCTCAGATCCTTAACCTCAAGCAAAGGGATCCTTCCCACTTCATCTCGGTCTCCCACCACCGAATCCGAAGAGGTGGAAGAACCGACGGAAGACGCGGCTATAATATCTGAGCGGCGAGTGGTTCGCAAAGTCGGAGCGGCGGCGGAGTTAGCTCGGAGGTTACAGAAGAGAACACGAGAAGGTGGAGTTCCGAGCTGGAATCGTTGAGGAGGAGGAGGAGGAGAAGAAATTGATGGAAACAATTGAGTAACAGAGTGACGGAGCTGTAGATTAACGCCGGCCATGGAGAGAGAAACTGCGGCGGAAGACGACGGAAGTTATCCGGTGGTGAGTGATGATGGAGTTATGATTGAACGGTGGTTAGGTCAAGGGAATCTAATTTCATCATGTGCTCAATGCCACGTATGCCACTAGATTTTAAAAAGAGCAAAACGACGTCACTTCATGTTGACGCGCGTCTTCTTAACCCTTGAAGAGATAACTTAACCTAAACGCTTTATATGCTTTCCTTGTAGCAAAAGAAAACATTCTTATGAATGATAATGAGAATGAGACCTTTGTACGAAGTAAGAGACAAAGTCAATACCCTAAAGCTATCCTAAACCCAAACCCTAATCCCTAATCCTCCCATGACTCCTCCA
>NC_027752.1:42706557-42715795 GCF_000695525.1 Brassica oleracea var. oleracea | reverse complement strand
TAGATATATCCTTCAAAGTTCAAACACAGTTTGATTAATTAATTTCCATTTCTTTATCTGATATATATTGACGGACATATCAAATGTTGAGGAGGCCAAGACCTGGTGGTGGCCATCACCCACCACCGTTGGCTCCCACGGTGAGCAATTTCAAGCCAAGAGCTCAGTGGAGCACCTTAGAATCTTCCATGTTCCTCAATATCAATCTTCCTGGTCTGTTTTCTCTTCTTTTCTTTTTCTTGAGACACAAGCTTTAGTTGATCAGTGTTTTTTTTTTGTGAATTTCTTGTTGATTATGTGGAGTATACAGGGTTCTACATGGACCAGATTAAAATCACGACAGATGAGAGGGCACGGACTATCCACATTGAAGGCCAGCGACCGCTCTCTACTCAGACAAAAGCTCGTTTTAATGAAGTTTACCGTGTCCCTGGCTCATGTGATATGACGAAACTGAACACTTCCTTCTCACATGGGCTCTTGACGATCGAGTTTCCAGTGATTGCGGAAAGTGAGAAAGCGGGAAAGGTGGCCAATGATAAGGGGAAGACTGCACAGAGGCCTAATCATGAGGGTAATAGAGGGACTGGTCCTGATGGGAGTAGCGTGAGACGAAGTAGACTTTCGGACAAGGAGAATCAAGTGGGGACAAGTCAAGAGAGCGATGCTCCAAGGGAGAAAAAGGAAGAGCCAAAAACGTATAAATCAGTGGTTGAGGGTAAGAGAGAGGTGCCAGCTGCAAATCGTGTCAAGACAGAGCAGAAAGTGAAAGACGGAGAAGCTAGCCCTAGCTTGAGTCGCAAGGAACATGCGAAACAAGAGAAGGTGGTTGAGAAAAGGGAGAGTTCTCAAATGAGTCGACAAAAGACTGTACAAAAGGTAAAGGACGAAGATGCTAGAGGTACACCAACCGGTGGTGGTAGCTTGAAAGCCAAGGAACCTGCACAAAAAGAGAAAGTTATTGAGAGAAAGACTGAACAGAAGGTGAAGGCGGAAGGAGTTACTAAACTGCCAGCCATTGGTGGTAGCTCGGAACACAAAGGAAATGCTAAAGCAGAAAAAGTAATTGAGAGAAAAGGAAATGGTGAAATAGGTCAAAAGCTGAAAGAGGAAAGAAAGGTTGGCTTGGGACAAAAGAAAAAGGAGAAACACACAATACTTGCTGTTGGTGATGAGACAAGAAGAACAGAAAAGGAGATTTCTGCGATGAACCAGTCGAAGCCTGAGCTTAAAACGAAAGAAAGAGTTGAAAGAACATCACCGGATGTTAATGGAAACGTGATAACCAAAAATGATGAGAAGATGGTTGGAGACAAGGTAAGTAAAGGAGAGATTCAAGAGAGAGTGAGAGAAAAGAAGGTTGAAGAAGCCGGTTTAGTCAAAGAAACAAGAGATCCGAAAGATAATCCTGAAGCCTTGGATCCCATAAGGGTAGATTCTGTGAAGAAAGAATCAACCATAGGAGGTGAAGATAAAGAGAAGATGGTTGAAAAGAGCTCTGGATCAGATACAGTACCATTACTAGTCCAAGGACAGAAGGAGACCAAAATGGATCCTCCTGCAGCACAAGGAAGCAGACTGGAGAAAGAAGAGAGTCACAAATATGGCATACCTTTGGTCAATGTTGGAGTAGCTTCTCTTGTGATTATGGTGTTTGGTGCTTACGTATTCGTACCACTTGTAAAAATGTTCTTTTAGATTTTTTATGTTCCAAAGAAGAAGAATGGGATATAATGTTACAGAATAATAACTGGTTATAACTTTTCAAGCAGCATCTTTTGTTTGGATAATCTTTAGATCAATAAACCAAGAAAATATACCGATTACAGTCATGGTCTTCTCTTCTCGTAGTAATAACATTGAAAAACAAAAATAGGAATAACATTGAAAAACAAAAATAGGAAGAGAAGGATTCAAAAGAATGGACACTAAAAAGCCTCTGTACGGGTTACATGTATATATATATATATGTAAATGTAATTCTTCTTTTACTGACTAAAAGTTTTGATTTTATTTTGCGATATATATAAAAAAGAACTATCTAGTATATTATCATCCGACAGTGATTAACCGCGTCGCTAGCCTTGAGTTAGTTAGTTATTTAATTTTAATCGTCCCTAATCATTGGAAAACATTTCAGTTTAAACGGTAAGGCTCTTTCAATTCGAGAACTTGAAGAAACCCAAAAAAAAAAAGATAAATGATTTACATTATGAATTGTCAAATTGTTGGTAACAACTGAAACGTATCAATCAGTCCTCCATTTCTATAACACTGACCAAAGAGACCAGAGAATCAAAAAAAGAGATGAACAAACAAGAATCAACAAGCATAATAGAGCACTTATGGGAACAAAACTTCGAGTTTGATCAGAGAACACGAGCAGAGTCACCTGCTTCGCAGATGAGAACAGGTTTACCTCCATTCAGCTTCTTGGCAAACTCGGGTTGGGCCTTTTCATATTCATCCTTCACATATGAAGCAGCTTCCTCAGCTTTCTCTGCATCCACAAAGGCCACACAACATCCCCTGAAGCCTGCACCACTGAATCGAGCTCCATATACACCAGGTGCCTTCAGTAGAATCTTGTATAGCTGAATCAGTGGCTCCGCACCTTTCACCAAAACTCACATTTTAACAAAGAGAGAATGTAATGTCTGTGAATGCAGACTTGTCATCTGTTTTCACTTTGGGATATGTCGCAATGGGAGAGAAGGAAGGAGAGAGAGTGTACCGCATTCGTAATTCTCAATAGAGCTCAAGCCGGACGCTGAAATTAGCTTTCCAAATTCTTCAAGATTGCCTGTAGCCCACGCTTCCAGTCCTGAAATTTCAGTATCACAAAGTCGTCAAGCCATCATAAAGAGCTCAATGAATCATTTATGCACATAAAGAGACTTCTACAAAAGAATTCAAGAGCATTTGCCTTTAGTAACCCGCATGTTTTCCGAGAAGTAATGCTCCGCTCTTCTAGCTAAAACCGGTTTCAGCTCATGCTGCAAAAGCAAGTGAGACCACATTACATAAATTTATAGACCTGGTATAGGTGGAACCTGATTTACCACAAAGCTAAGAATATTGTGATCTTACCTTGTGAGCTTCATAGACCGCATGCTCAACTGTTCAGTGGCACGGTAAAGAGATGGCAACAAAAAAAATCTTATGACATGTAACGAAATAAGAGATATAAATCCAAACTCAAAAGTGTTTTTACCATTGCACAAGGTAGGTTCCAGCTCGCTGTTCCCAGATGCACTGAAGAGAAAATAAAATCAAGACCAGGTTTTGATGCAAAGGAATGAGTATCACAAGCAATAGTGTAATACACTTCACAGCATTTCCACTGAAACTTGAATATAAAGAAGGCGATTATGAAAAAAGTGTGAATTAAGTAGATTTGCACATACGTCAAGAGAACTTTCGCAGCTTCTTGGCATTCAGCAACTCGCAGATTATATCCTGGGTTGGTGGTCAATGCCTGCCTCAGGCCTGAGAATGCTAACAATATCCTGAATGGTTTCTCCAGTTCAGGACCCTGTATGAGCTTGTGGTCCATAGTCTGCATCTTTCAAACTGTTCTTCTGAGATGACAGTTTCTCAAATAAAAAAACGCTAGGCAGCAACATTTGTGTTTCTCTGGACACTTCCCATGTGAGCTTAAACTGCCCCTATATAAAAGTTTTGGTTTTACCATGTAAGCAAGCTTCATGAGGAAATTTTACCTTGCAGTCCATGTATGTTAGACACCCATAACTCGATAGCAAAATAGCTGATTGATCCAAAATTCCATTCCGCAGACCCAGATACCCATTCTCAATAAGCCTGCAGTGGAATCAATCACATGTAAGTCGACCAATTTTCACTTTTGCAGCACTAATTGCTGATTTTATAGATAGGCAACTGCTCATGAAACAACAAAAATGAGCTTCTTAGTTACAATGAATTGAATTTACCTGTCATATTCTATATTTTCTGTTGCGGATACAGTCATTTCGTTTGCATTCTCTAAAGCTAGCAGGTATGCCACACCAACCTGTCATATTTCTGGTGATCAAAAAGTAATTCACAAGATTCATTTTACAAAGCTGAGAAGTAAACACCATTCCTCATATGCTAAAAGCGTCTACGGAGTACAGGAAAAATGCCTTTCCAGAGAAAATCATGCTGTACGAAAGCTGGAGGATTTTAGTTACTTACAGCAGCCGATGAACTAAGCCCAGAACTGTCTAGCCCATCCGAGCCACTGATGCAGCCAACAATGCCCTTCAAATATCAAAACAATTACTTAAAACACATTCAAGTATCTTTTCCTTTACATACATTTCTGTAAACTATGATGGAAAAGCCAGGCCTAAGAGATTAGACATGGCAACCATAAAAGGGTGAACGTGGAACCCAGAAGATCACACTGCCAACTCTCATTTCCCTTTAATGGTCAACTTTGTCTACAGATGTAAGCGGAAAACCAAACCTGTTTGACATTCTTATTGCTCGTCTGTAACGCATAAAGCGCTCCTCTGGCATAAGTGCCCCAGATGCTTTGATCCTTTGGTGCACCATTTTTATTTGCTAGGCCTACTGGGTGCTGGATTTCATCTACTCTATAATTTTGGAAACAAAAAAAAAGCTACAAGAATTATGCATAGATGATCTGCAATTCTTTACCCACCACAACGAGTACACAATTGAAATCCATTAAATAAGACCACAGAAGTAGATGTAGGAAAGCTATATCATAAAGAATGCATGAGACAGAAACTAGGGACAAAAACATGCAATCCAAGCTTTTCCAAAACTGATATTTTTTCCCTGTCATCAGTAATGGTCCTCAAATTCCAATGAAAACTAGGGGAAGATGCGTGAAACGAAAAGGTTGAATCTGGTAGAAGACTTGAGTGAAAAATGAGTTACTACTACTCATACTAGAATGAGATATAGTGTAACACTGGAAAGATCGAAATAGGCTTCTACGATAGTATGTGGCTTAGTAACCAGCTTATGCATGTCTGAACCCTGGACATGTAACATTGAACCAATAATGACAATATGAGAAATCCAGAAAGACATGCACACCTGAAACATACTTCTCCTTCAAATTGTGCAGAACGCAACTGGACCTGCATATATATATATATATATTCGAAATAGCATAAATGTTACAAAAGACTTCAAGGCTCAAATTGAACACACATGCACAAGGAAATCTCCACATTCAGTAATATATCTTTAATTCACCCTCATCTCTATAGACCACATTCATTTCGAGGTTACAAAAGGAGACCAAGTCACCATATTCTACATTACTAGAATCTCCATCTACTCTAGAAATGAACCACGTCCAGAACAATGAATGCTATTTAAGAATAACTGCATTAGATTTCATCCCAGAAATAGAATGGCGCTTATAAAGAAACGCAAAGGACTATACTAAACACACACATAAAGAATCATCATAAGTCATAACTAAGAAGCAGCAACTGTTACAAACCTGAGTATCGCCCGACGGAACAAAACCAAGAAGGATCCCTTTATTAATCGTCATAGCCGATACAGCTCCACCCTGTGTGAACACCAACGACGATATGAATTTACAATGAAATGCTAGCTTTGATCAAAACCGGTGGCTACACGGCTATCATCATAAACCGACCTGGTGATCAATGTGAGCCCCCAAAGGACATATACGATACGGCGCTACCACAACGCGAACTTCCTCTGTGTCTCTCCCGGTCATCTTGGACACTGCCTCTTTAATGGCAGTTAACTGGAAAAAACGAACGATCGCAATAGATTAGCATAGAGAGTTTCTAGAATCACAATCCACAGAATACACATTGAGCACCACACGCAATCCGATGGAAATGTTCGCAGACGATCTCCACAGAATCAACGGAAAAGAGAGAGAGAGTTTACCTCGGATTCCGTAGGCCAAGACATTGTCGTGAAGCTTTTCGCAGATTGAGATCTGGTGGTGATGTTTTTGATTCTCTCGTGTGATTTCTGGGATGGAGGAGAGACGAAGAAGAATGGTGGAGGAAGAGCCGAGATGTGAGTGACCGTCTATAGAGGAAGCTTACCAAATAGGGGAGGTGTTTGGTAACACGTCTAATTATATCCTTTTGGTGGTGTTTGGTAAGCTTTTACTCTTCCTTCGTTAGTAAGTTACATTTTCGAACTATGCTAATTTTCTGCATCCGCAATGAAGGATCGGATATCCGAGATATTTTAAGATATCGGATCCACAAAAATAAAAATGTTATCCTTATCCGGATCTGCAGATATCCGGAGTTAGGATATCCAAATAAACTCGAATATTCCTTAAAAACACTATCCGAATCCGAATCCCCAGGATATCTATTTTTCAGAGCAATCCTATAACAAATATTAAGTCCCAGGCCTAATCGTGAGTGGGATTTTTTGTTAATACAATCATGTGTTATGAATAAACCGAACTAAAACAAGATTTAAAATAAAATCGATGTGTTTCCTATTCCACAAAAGTAAAACAAAAGAGAGATATCTACGAGGGAATGTTACAAAGAGGAGTTCAACGTGGAGCTATAGATCAAGCATGAACAGCAGAGACTGAGTCTAGTTCACGGCCATGAACCCTGAACCGGTAGATGCAAGTGTGTGAATCGCTTCCATGGTTTGATGTGAAGTCTAGCCTTACAGTGTTGACGAGTCCCGAGTTAGCAGACTCCGCAATGTCGAATGTTTGTGCGTTTGACCTGTCCAAGTCGTAAGTGAACTCTGTTAGAAGGAGCCTTGTCTCACTCTCCATATCTTTTTCGTCTTCTAGCCATCCTGATACACGACAATCCTTTGGGGCGCTCGTTCTATCATACGCCACAGCCTGTTTCATTATATGGTTAAGCAAATTAGATCCCGTCAACGTCTACTTCCACAGTCAGTGTCCTAAAGTGAAACTCGAGCTACAAAACTAATTATTTCCCTCTAGTCTATTACACATTCGATCCGTTGTACATGGCATCTCAATACCTAAACATTTCACATAGAACCCTTTTTAAGGAATCAACTTCACATCTATAAACTAATCTTAGGTGAAAGTATGGCAATAGATGTTAGTATTACCTTAGAGACATGTTCCAAAGTAACAGCCTCTGGTACTACCGGTGCTCTTAGCCTGACTTGAACAAAGCCATTACTTCCTTTCAAAGGGAAACACTGACCAGGCTCCCCGAAACTCGGCGTCAACATCTTAACCGCTTTGCTATGAACTCGCCGCCTGCTTGTCCCAAACCAATTCCCCACAAGAAACGGATCCGAATGATCCATCACAAAAGCCCCACCAGACGCTAACGCATAGTCAACTCGTCCGAGCCCATCCGCAGCATGCTTACCAATCTCTTTCTCCACTATCTCACGCGCATAAGCCCTCAACTCATCGATGCTAACATCGCTAAAAGAAGATTCATCGACCTTACTCTTCTTCAATTCCTCGTAAACCCTCTCTAACTCCTCTCTAGACACCAAAGGTTTCGAATTGACTTCCTCTACGGAAGCCTGTAACCTATCTACCCTAGAATCCACCTTCTTCAGCTCAGCCTCCAACGCAGAAGACGTTGATTCCATCGTCTCCCTAAGTGCTCTCGTTTCCCCTCCCATCTTCTTATCGAGAAACTCCACTTGCACCTGCATCATCTTCGCCGTGGTCCTAACCAAACCATCCACCGCCGCAATCCTGCTCTCTAATTCCGACAAACCCATCTCCGTCTCGATCGGGAAACTCGAGTGAGAAGATAAAGGCGTCTCCTTTATAACCACTCTCCTAACCAATTGAATCAACCCAGCGAGTAACAGAAGAGCACCGAGCTGCTTCGCGAAGACTCTAACCACTCTCGTCCACGGCGTTTTCTCGTTCTTAGTCCCCTGTACCTTCCGCGTACGTCGCTGCGCGGTGGTCGATTTGGTCCCCGCCGCGGTGGAGGATCCCGACTTTCTTATCACCGGACCCACGTCGTAACTGTTGGATCTCTCAGCGGCGGCCTCGCCGCGAATCGGATCCTGGTTCGTATTTGCATGAGATTCGCTCGGCGGGAGATCTAGGGTGGATTTCTTATCGCCGGAGATAACCGGCGTCCGTCTAATCGCCGCCGTCGGGTTAGCGGTGAGAGACACCGTTGATGCCGACATGATCAGGAGGATTGAGTACTGGATTCGCAATCTGATTGGAATGAAACCCTAATTTTGAACAGAGAGAGAGTTATGAGATTTGATGAGATTTGAAATAGAAGAAGAGCGAGGAGTGAGTCCTCTGCAAATCTTGCGGATGGATGCTAACGAAATTAAGAAAGCGCGGACTAAATGGGTTTTAAAGCCCAACAAAGGAAATATATTGGCCCAGACCACGTGTAAGCTACGTTTGAGAGCTGGCTCTTTGTTTACCATTATATCGAACACAGATCCTATATCTACCACGGAACGTTTACACCTCCAAAACGTTAGTGAAATTGAGTCTAGCAGGCAACAGATTCGTCGTGGATGTTCCTTCCCTACCTTGCCTCCCTTGGCTTCAGACGCTGGTCCTTCTAGATGTCGTGTATAAAGATGAAAATTCTCATGTTAGGCTTCTAGCGGATTGCCCTGCGCTCAGTTGTTTGGAAGTGTTCCGAGACATGGGTGACAATGTGACAAGGTTCATTGTTAAAGTTCCTTCTTTAAAGAGTTTTACATACTCTAAACTAATTAACATTAGAGACTCTGGTACGTCGTCATTGGTTTTGGACTCCCCTGGATTACGACACCTTAATTTATCTGATCCATTTAGAGACCATGGGCCTATCCAGAACATGCCTCACCTTGAGATGGCTTATGTTCATTGTAAAGAAACCACCCTTGATAGTGCTTAGCACTAGCCCAAGACCGTAATACCCGAGAACCCGAAAGAAACAAGAAAACTTCCAAGTATGAAGAATAATATGGAAGAACTCTCAAAAAGATTTAGAGAACTTTGAGTAGAACACCCTTTTTTTAAGAAAACTTTCTTCTACTTTACTTGTTCAACTTCTTGTGTTTTTACAAATGAGAGGATGAAGAGGTATTTATAGCCTCCTAAACTCTATTACAAATATCTAGATGGTTCTATTACAACCTCCTTACTTCCTAGATTTTTCTTTATTCTCTAGATTTTTCTACTACAATATCTAGATATTTTTCTATTTGAGGAGGTGATGATAATTCTAGAAAGATTCTAGAATTTAAGCTTAATTTTGGG